>NW_023494724.1:37500-117500 GCF_013368585.1 Megalops cyprinoides | reverse complement strand
CCTTTATACGCCACTGCAATCTCAGCCTCCCCACTGCACTCAGCCTCCCAGTAACAGCGAGTCCCAGACAGACCCTCTCTGCACAGCACCTGCTCTATGGAGTCAAATCTCTCTGGGTGAGCAGGATATGGCTGCTCTCTCTCTGGTGTGCATTTCACCTTCCTGTCTCCCTCAGATAGAGACAGCTCTGTGTGTGTGTGTGTCACCTTCCTGTCCCCCTCAGATAGAGACAGCTCTGTGTGTGTGTGTGTCACCTTCCTGTCCCCCTCAGATAGAGACAGCTCTCTGTGTGTGTGTGTCTCCTTCCTGTCCCCCTCAGATAGAGACAGCTCTCTGTTTGCTGTGTTGGGGTCCAGTGTGAGCTGGCAGGCATCTGCAGACAGGAAGGAGGTTAGAAGAGGCACCATCTCCAACACAATCTACTGCATCAGAACCAGGAGATCAGCATCACACACACACACGCGCACACACACACACACACACACTCACACCCTCTGACGAACACAGACATGCATACTCATGCACAAACACACATATGCATGTACATGTGTGTGTGTGTGCGTGTGTGTGTGTGTGTGTGTGTGTGTGTGCGTGCGTGTATATCTGTATGTGAGAGTGTGTGTGTGTGTGTCTGTATGTGTGTCTGTGTGTGTTTGAGTGTGTGAGTGTCTGTGTGTGTATATATCTGCATGTGAGTGTGTGTGTGTGTGTGTGTGTGTGTGTGCGAGTGTGTGTGTGTGTATATTTGTATGTGAGTGTGTGTGTGTGTGCGTGTGTGTGTGCGTGCGTGTATATCTGTATATGAGTGTGTGTGTGTGTGTGTGTGTATGTGTGTCTGTGTGCGTTTGAGTGTGTGAATGTGTGTGTTTGTGTCTGTGTGTGTATATATCTGTATGTGAGAGTGTGTGTATGTGTGTGTGTGTGTGTGTGTGTGTGTATCTGTATGTGAGAGTGTGTATGTGTGTCTGTGTGTGTTTGTGTAAAAAATTGAGGTTAAAAATTAGTGAAAATGTTGAGGTTAATAGCAGTGCATACACTCTACAATGTCTAGCTAGCAAACGGGGTGAACGGGAGACAGCAGGAAATGCGTGTGTTTGGTGTTTGAGTGGGCTATACTACAGCAATCACTTGCCACGAGTAGCCGAGTTCGTGATGGTCGTCACAGTAGGCTAAATGATGATGTAAAACATTCAGACATCCATCCATAACTAGTGATGTGATGCTGCTCATCAGAAGTTTTTTTTTTTTTATCAAAAGTGGGCAGGACGGATTGGGGTGCGTGTGAGTGTGTGTTTCTGTGTGTTTCTGTTCATTTGTGTGTGTGTGTTTTCCGTTCGTGTGTATGCATGTGTGTGTGTGTGTGTATCTTACATTTCCTCAGTCCTGCTTTGAGCCTAATCTCTCCTCCATGGTCCACACTGTAGGAACAGAAGAACAAAGACTGAGAGACACAGACTTTCTGCCTATGAAGTGCAGTATGGAAACTCAGAGCTCTGTAACAATGGGAGAGCTCCACACACTGCCAGGACTCTACTGATCAGATGAGAACACTGGGCACCATCTTACACATCTCACTAGGTTTTCCATTAACACACCAGACATCGACACACACAAAGGAGCAGAACTCTGCTTACAGCAGTGTCTCCAGTTTAAAGCTGGGGTCCTCCACTCCAGCAGAGAGCGCTCTCACTCCTGAGTCTCCTGGGTGGTTGTAGCTCAGATCCAGCTCTCTCAGGTGTGAGGGGTTTGAACACAGAGCTGAAGCCAGGGAAGCACAGCCTCTCTCTGTGACTCGACACAGTGATAGCCTGCAGAGAGAAGGAGAGAAGAGCTCTTCACTGTCACAGCTCTGGAGGAAAAGCAGGAGAAATTACCAGAATATGTGACACTCAGTACATGGAGACTGCAGCAGAGAGCAATAATAATATTAATGCATGTGGGTTGGACTCTTGCAAAAATGTCATTTGACCATCAAAAAAAATGAACAGCAAGCATGAATGACAAGTATAGCCCCATACACACTGGAAGAGACTAAGCGACGAGAGACCATGGAATGTTAATGAAATTCGGCGACTTGCAGCGATGTCAGGCGAAATGACAGTTGGCTATGTGAAGTGGGAGGGTTCCCATTAGTTTAAATCTCAACTTTGAGGCGACTACCAAGGGGAGCGAAGGATACCTTGTCAGTCAACGATATCCTTCGCTCCCATTGGAACCCTGCCACTTCACGTCGCCAACTGACCAACTGTCAGCGACGGGTGACAAGCGAAACGCTTTAAATGTGGACGGGCCATTAGAAGTTAAACTGATCAATACTGTAATTAGGTAAAGCACATGACCTTTCCCTGCACATACAATGTGCACCCTCCTCTAATGGCCTAGTCATCACATCTGGTCACTTCTTGACCAACCAGATGAGAGTGCATTGTATGCAAAGAGAACATGCCCTGCTGCTATATTTAATTAAATCTCTTTCCACAGGACAATACCTCCATTATCATCACTGTTCTCTTACTAATTATCAATATAATAATGCAATAAAAAGTGCACATTTGCAACTGATTCCACAGTTTCATCTCTGGTGCACGGAACCAGGGGATAGATGAATAAAGAAGAGAGGATTCAATTTACCCATACAGTTTTGGTTATTAGAGATAATAACTGAAATTATTTGATAAACCTCGCGACATTATATTCATGACAAAATACCATTGACCTCTGCTTGCTGTGACAGTGTGAGGATAAATGTATTTAAACAATCATTATTGTTCATATACACAATGTTTTAAAATAACAGTTTTACAATCAAACTAAAATGTTGGTGCATTCACCCCTTAATCTAGTTTTAGACTTTGGTCAATGTTTTTCTTCAGGCCACCGATGATTAAAAACTTCAATATTAGGTGAAGCTAGCTTTCCAGCCCACATCTGAGCTACGTTTATGCCATACATGGAGTTTAACCACAGCTCAGATATACCACACAGTATCATGGGTGAGGCAGGCAAAGTAAAACTGAGAGGGAAACTCGTCACCTATGCATCAGTAAAAACCCTCAGAGAAGCCAAGCATTGGAGGTCTAGCTCTGGAAAAGCAAATGAGGAGACTGGAACAGCAACACTAAGGGAAATGACCTGCTGCCAGTTTAGCCCAGCTCAATGAAGCTGAGACGCTATTAACTCTTCATTATCAGAAAGAGTGGAGAAGAATTTAAAGCTCCTGAAACAAAGGTATTCTAAGAGGAGACATTTACGGGACTCGGACAGTAAAGACGCCTGTTCCAAGCACAGGCTGAGCACTACGATCCGAGCTCAAAACCAGCTCCATCAGCTGCCGACAGCAACTGGGAGCAACAGCAGAACAAACTGGCCTCCTTCCAGCGGGGTGGAGGGGTGGGCAGGTTGGCCAGGACCCCCCATCCCCCAGCGGCGTGCTAATATCCGTAGGCTCCTTAATGTTACATCCCAGCCTGTAGCATGTGTGGCACTAGCACTGCATGCTTAAAAGGCACTGGGCCCTGCGTCTTCACCATTTCTTTTTAAAACATTACTAACACTTGGATTTAGTCTGAATTTTATCAAGTTCATTCCGCTTCTGTACTCTTCCCCACAATCACACAGACAAACAGTAAGTAAAAATGAAGATACATATGCATATTTATCTTTATATTATATTAAATATATTTATATATTTATATATTTTATATTATCATGCATGCATATTTATATCTCATAAATATGTATCCCTTTCAATTCAAATTCAATCTCTAAGCTAACAACAGGCTTTGGAAATTTTGGATTTTACTGAGGTTACAAGGTAAATGTTGACAAAACAGCGGCAGTGTAGCATAGTGGTTAAGGAGCAGGACTCGTAACTGAAAGGTTGCTGGTTCGATCCCCGCTGGGACACTGCTGCTGTACCCTTGGGCAAGGTACTTAACCCACAGTTGCCTCAGTAAATATCCAGCTGTATAAATGGATAACATTGTAAAGAACTGTAACTTATGTAAGTCGCTTTGGATAAAAGCGTCTGCCAAAATGAATAAATGTAAATGTAAAACACAGGCATTGGTGATGAATACACTGATTACTCCCCAGGTGAAATCCTCATGGTGTTTCAGGTGGCCTAAGAATGGTATCACTCACTCAAAATTAAGGGTGATCTGACCTGCTGATCCATGCTGCCCCTCACATTAATGGACACAGCAGAGTCAGTTATACTGAATCTAGTCCTCATACTCCTGTTCCGCTTCCAGACACACTTTTGTAGCCCAAACCCACGTTTAACTCACTTAATAAGCTCATATCCAGATTTACCTGGTAGGGTAGATGGATCCACCAAAACAACTGGAATGTCTAGAACTACTTCATCTTTAACATTTCTGCCTCACTTGTAAGTCACTTTGGATAAAAAGCATCTGCCAAATGAATAAAGGTAAATGTAAATGTATCATTACTGGCAGCAGCCCAGCTCTGTGCAATGACAGTATGGATGCTAGACACTGCCAGTACCAGGTGGTTCAGTATGCAGTTTAAATGTGCACATATACTCTTGTCTGCAACCCCATTCTGTGAGGGAAGGATCACAGGGGAGTCACTGGGTGAGTGGCTATGGGCTGGTTACAGAGTTTGGAAAGGGGTACAACAAACATCTGATCTGCCCTCCAGAGTGTCAGCCTTAACATCTACTGTGTATCAACAGCTTTGTACCACTTAGGCTAGATGCAGGGCTCAAGGACATGATACTTCAGAATCTATATTTCTCACACCAACTACTGAAGGTCAACAACTGTCAGTCTTTGAAATGACTGACAACTGAATTTTATCTGTTTAACAGTGACAAAAGTTTAAACAATGGAAAAATAAGAACATTTATGTCAAGACGACAGTTATAGAAGCTTTAAGAAACATGGGTATTCCTGAGTAATTTATTTTACAAAGGACAATGGGATTAGAACAAGCTGCACTTTTCTACCTGTCCTGTGTGCTTTGACAACAGCATTTAAAATGATGAATTGTACAGAACCTGAGATATAGGAAGTACTGGTTAACAAAGCTATCCTGCCTTAATACTTCATGTATTTGATTTTTTCTGCTATTTTTACATTACATTGCATTACGTTATTTAGCAGACGCTGACCCAGAGTGACTTCCAAATAAGTGCATCGCTATGCAAGAGTAGTTATTGAGAAGTACTACAAGAGGTCAGTAAGATACGTGCTAAGCTAGTGCAGAGTGCTTTTAGACCCTTCCAGTCATATGGGAGGGTTGGGGGAAGGGCTCAGTCTAACACTCACCAGCCATTCAAATGGAAACTTTGGATTTGTTGTACTGTGCATCTTCTAAAAGCATGTTATTTCAAACGAAAGGTTATTTCTTTATTTAAATGGTAGATATACATAAAAAGATTAAAGTAACATTTTGTTGATTATCTGTGCCATGGCTCCATTCCATTAGCCCAGATAATCAGGAGTTAACTGTACATTATTATGCTCCTCACCCCAGTCTCTGTAGTTTACAGTGTGGATCCTCCAGTCCAGCAGAGAGCGCTCTCACTCCTGAATCCTGCAGGTCATTGTCTCTCAGCTCCAGCTCTCTCAGCTCTGAGTGGTGTGAGCGCAGCACTGAGGCCAGATCATCACAGCAGCCCTCTGTGAGATTACAGCAACCCAGTCTGTGGAGAAAAAGAGACAGAATCTTTGCTCATTATATAAATACACACACTCCTCAAATTTAATACCTCTTCTGCTACTATGACAGAACAAGCCTGTGGTGAACAGCATTGTCTGCATTTCAACAAATGAATTCAGCACAAAACTGTACTTGATACCTATAATGAAAGGTATCAAGTACAGTTTTGTGCTGAATTCATTTGTTATTATATATATATATATATATATATATATATATATATATATATATATATATATAAATTATTTCTTTAGGAAAACCCTAAAAGAGTCTAACTCTTGGTGATGTAAAGATCTAGAAAACGCTCCACCCACCCATAAGTTTTGTAGGCAGATGGCATACCTGCCATCCGAATGTGCTTCCCAGCTGTTGATACCATCACCATGAAAGGTTGTTGCTTCGATTCCCTGAATGGGTACTGCTGCTGTACCCTTGGGCAGTCACAGTTGCTCCAGGAAATATGCAGCTGTATAGATGGATAACATGTAAAGCTGTAACCTGTGGAAGTCGCTCTGGAAAGAGTGGGTGCTGAATGACAATAATGTACATCCCCTCATCATCCTTAAACACTGACGAACACAGACATACAGAGTTCAGCAATACTTTCAAATGTCTTTGCTTGAGAACTGTATGTGTGTCTATAAAGCTGATATAAATAAATACAAATGTAGATTCAAGTCCCAGTCAATGTGAACATTACATTACATTACTTCACTTAGCAGACACTCTTACCTAGAGCGACTTACAAATAAGTGCATCACTATGCTGAGTAGTTACGTAACATAATGAACATAAAATGTAACATAAGGTAATGAACATAAAATGCAGCACAACAGCATTTCTCATGTAATTGTCATGTGACGGTCAAAGATTGCGGTCCGGTCGACTGGCTGAGTTTAATGATTCAGAATTTGTTCTCATGGGGGATTTAAACTGGGACTGATTATCATCAGCATCTGATTCCATGAAAGGAATACAATATATGATGCTTTAAACCTCAGCATCAACCAAAGTTAGCAAGTCTCCCAGACGCAGGCGCAGCATGCAACGTGGGTTTGTTTTGTGTCAAAGAAAACACGGCGGAAGGCAGTGACAGCGCTCTGGAGATTTTTCAGCCTGCTAAGACGACTAAATCTGAAGTGTGGTCGTATTTTGGTTTTTATAAGAGTGCTGAGGGATTGACTGAAGATGGTCACCCTGTCTGCAGAACATGCAGAAAGAAAATCGCTGCGAAAGGGGTCAACACTTAAAATCTTTTGAGTCATCTGCGTGACCACCACCCACTACTTTATAGCGATTGCAAGGTAAGTTAACTTAGTTAGTACTACTGTTTCGAATTTTAATTATCATTAAAATCATGGTTGATTAATTACCGCGCTTTGAGAAACTCATGTTAAAGCATCAACCAAAGTTAACAAAAGTCTCCTAGATGCACTCAGCATTATCATGATATTCTGAAATGACCTACAAATTAGTCTATACTATACCAAGACTTTTAGAAAACAACATGCACAAGCAGACTCGACTCTTCCCTTTGCACTTGATTTGCGATGAATAACGCGTCCTTAGCATCCTCACTCGGAAATTTACGTCTTCCTTACAAGCTCACTTAAGCAACCGGAGCCATGCATGAGAATGTTGGAGCAGGTAACTGAATTTTTGCATTTAAAAACACGTATCTGCACTTCATTTTAGAGTGTTTTTGTAGCCTGAGAAAGTAACGTCATCTATTAATGACCTAGTAGACTATTGTGCAGTAATTCATTTTAACGGACAGAACAGATGTAGGCTAGCCTATCACCTTCTTTTGATGTGGGTATTTAGCAACAATAACAGTAATAGGTCTAATAATAATAATATTTGTTCCGCTCTGTTCTGCTGCTGTAGGCCTATGCGTCGTGTCTGCAGACTCTATTCGCCCATTGCACACGGTAACACGTTATGTAGTTTTGTCACCCAACCAACATAGTTTGTTCATTTAAAATCCTACAGTCGTTGAATTGGTTGTAAAAGTGGAAAAACACTATACTCCTCTGTATTTATGTCAATTGTTGGGCTCACTGCAATTACTATCACTGTCTTCTTAAGACTCATTTGTATTTATGTAAATTTTGCACTTGGTCATTGCATATACTCAAATGCTCATTTGATATGGTGTTCATATGTTTACAGAAGGTATTGGCTATGTCATTATTTTAATGTTTATGCAAACAAAAAGTGCATAGTGCTGCTAATTTTATTTGTGGTTTTCAATATAAAACTTGGTGAAATGATTTCAGTTTGTGTATCAGTACTTTTTGAACATTTTCAGCACATTTTAACAATACCACGATAATACTGATAACCGTGACCATTTTCGTCACTATAATCGTGATGTTAAATTTTCAGACCGTTTCACCTCTAGACCAGACGTTTTCATTCTTAAAGTCAAAACTGTTTAATAAGGATCCATATTTATTATTTTCTTGGAATCTTTCGGGAATTACTTAATGTATGAATTCAATGAAAAATGCTGATGAATCAGGATTATCAAGCAGCATCACTCACCTCAGAGTCTGCAGTTTACAGTTTGGACTCATCAGTGCAGCACTCAGCAGCTTCATTCCTGATTCTCCCAGGTTACAGTAGCTGAGATCCAGAGTCTGTAGTTTACAGTTTGGACTCATCAGTGCAGCACTCAGCAGCTTCACTCCTAATTCTCCCAGGTTACAGTAGCTGAGATCCAGAGTCTGCAGTTTACAGTTTGGACTCATCAGTGCAGCACTCAGCAGCTTCCCTCCTGATTCTCCCAGGTCATTCTTGCTGAGATCCAGCTCTCTCAGGGGTGAGGTGGCTGACTGGAGAGCTGAGGCCACAGTTTCAAAGGACTTCTCTGTAAGGTTACAGTTACTGAGCCTGAAAAGACAAAAAGCACAAAAAAACATTAATGATCAAATATTCACTAAAACAAAAGCATTTCTACTTAAAACTGTGTCTTAGAGAAAAGTAACTACCTGATCCTGTACATCTGCATGGGAAGACCCTGAAAAGCTTTTACAGAGTTAAATTTTTTTATCAAAGTACATTAACAGCATTTTATTTATCTCCTATTGATATCATTTATTTTAATGACTTTTACAGCAGTGACCATCCTAGCACTGATTGTGGTGCTGTGTCTGTGGAAGTGTTGGTCCTCCTCCCAGGACTAAATCCTCCATCACTGCTACTGCGTCTGCCTGCAGTGCTGCTGCTGTGAGACTCTCTGCTACTCCTGAGGTTCCTGATAACCCAGCCACCTGCTGCTGCTGCTTCCATCCCCAAAACCCAGCGTTTCCGTCAGCAAGATCGGATGGCAGTGTAGCATAATGATAAAAGAGCAGGGCTTGTAACCAAAAGTTTGCCAGGTTGATCCCTTTTGGACCCTGCTGCTATACCCTTGGGCAAGGTACTTAACCCACAATTGCCTCAGTAAATATTCAGCTGTATAAACGGAATACATGTAAAAACTATAACATATGAAATTCGCTGTGGATAACAGTGTCCGCTAAATGACAATAATGATGATGTGATGATGAGATCATCACCATAGAAAACTTTCAAATGTCTTTGCTTGAGCACTTTAAGTATGTGTGTGTGTGTATGTGTGTGTGTGTGTATGTGTGTGTGTGTATGTGTGTATTTTATAGATATATACACATCACGGTTTCAGCTAAGATTTTTTTTTTTTTTTTTTTTTTTGCAGGTCCGGTGTCCGGAAAGAAATTATTTTACTGGACAAATCTGAAACTTGCCAGTCACACTTCAATAACAGTCTATGTTACAAACGCAAATATAATGTACACCTAGGTTGACATAAAAATGACAACGACCTCAAATCAGTTTGACTATTTAATGAACAGTAACGATTAAGCAAAACGAACAGTAGCTATTGAGCAAAACCTCATTGTGTCTTTGCACTGTTTCCAGCTTGCAATGCGCATAAGCCGCGTCACTCTCTCCTCCTCCAGACGACTTTGCAGCGCCGTCTTAATTTGATTCTGCAGAGAGAAGCCCCTCTCTGCTGGCATGCTTGACAGGGGCAGAACACAGCCAATTTTAGCCAGCGTAGCCCAGTCGGGGCTCGGCTGTTTCGCTGTCAAAACACACATGTCCTGTTTAAGGATCGCCTTCGTATAGCGATGTTTTGTATGAGCATTATTACCGGACATTTTGACCGGCAAGTTTTTATCGGTTCTTTATAAATTTTACTAGGCAAAAACCGGTAATTACTGGATAACGCAAACTTGGATACACATATAGACTGGAGTTTCAATCAATGTGGACACAAAGTACAGCACAACAGTTACTAAATCAATTAAAAAACAAAGCACTCTGAAAGAATAAATAACAATGAATATTAGCAATAACTCCTGTTACAGCCATAGGTTTCTACAAAACTGCTTGCTTCAACAGAGACTATTACATCATCCCCCGGTCAACCAGTTAAGTTTAATGATTCAGAATTTGTTCTCATGGGGCATTTAAATTGGGACTGGTTATCATCAGCACCCGATACCATTAAAGGTATGTGACACTTCAAACCTCATGAAAGTTGTTTATGTGACCACATAGTAATAATAATAAATGACCTTCACTAGGTCAGAATTGAACTAAAGGACCGTAAAAATCTCTGCAATTGGCATTTTTATGACAGTAAAAATTGTGCCATAAATCGACACCTGCTGAGTACTCTGGCAGACAAATTGTCATGTAGTAGTCTTAGTACTCTGATATATTTTTCAGGGGAACCAATTTCGCCAGAACTAGGCAAAGGGCCTGGCGATTTACAGAATCAAACACTTTGGTGAGGTCTATAAAGGCCATGCACAGTGGTTCATTTTGTTCCTGGGATTTTTCTTGGAGCTGGTGAGCTGTGAAAATCATGTCCATGGTGCTCCTGTTGGGACGAAAACCGTTTTTGGATTCTGGTAGTGTTTTTTCAAACAGGGGCAGGAGTCTGTTGGCCAAGACCCTAGCCAGTACTTTCCCTGTCGTGGAGAGCAGGGAAATGCTGCGGTAATTTCCACAGTCTGCTTTGTCCCCTTTCTTGAAAATTGCGACAATTAGGACATCCCTGAGTTGTGCAGTGATTTCCTCCTTGTCCCATATTTTGCATAGAAGGTCATGGATATGTCTGAGGAGGTCTGGTCCACCTACCTTTAGGACTTTGGCTGGTATTCCCCTCAGCAAGATCAGGTGGCAGTGTACCATTGTGGTAAAAGAGCAGGGCTTGTAACCAAAAGTTTGCTGGTTTGATTCCCTGCTACTATACCCTTGGGCAAGGTCTCTAACCCAGAACTGCCTCAGTAAATATCCAGCTATATAAATGGAATACATGTAGAAATTGTAAATGAGTCATTCCATGCCAACTCACCCAGAATTCAGAACTCTTCCCAGTTCATGTCATGGATTTTCTCGAAAAAATTCATGTTAAAACTTCTATTAAATTCACGGGACCTCGCAAAATCCTATAGCTCTACTCCAAATACTTTTTTAGTTATGAATTTTTTTTATGAAAGTTTGGCCCTCTGAGCTAAATTTCATCATTTTTGCGACTCTTTGTATGTGTATTATAAGCCTCACCAATATTTTTTACTGGATTGGGTTGAAATTTGTACGGATCATCCAAGAAATCATAAGGATAATTTGCAATATGTATTCATGTAAATAGTTGTGCTGAATGTTTTACAGTAATCAAATTAATGAAAAAAAAAATAATTTTCAGAATCAAAATTTGTAAGGCCTTGAAAGACACTGAACCCTGAAAGCCTGCTGGTGGTAATACCTTGGACACTTTCCTTTTAAAGCTGGCTGAAAATTTAATTACCAAACCTGTCTCTAAGCTTTACTGCTCAGCTGAACATAGTGCTGAGGTGAAAGCTCAGATAAAACACTCCTTACATGATAATACAGTGAAGCACAGTAAGCATTTAGGTCTGGTGACAGCTGTATAACTACAGCTTCTGTAGTAGTCACTGATATTGAACAAGCTGTAGACAATGAACAGCAATGTGCTGCCTTACTGAATGCACTCCATTGAGTCTTGTATTACAAGTGATAAATGAGCGAAAACTGATTCTTAAAAATTGATGATGTGATTTTAACTGATGGGTTTTCAAACAGCCCATTACAGCTTATCACAACATAAAAATATGAAATATTTCAGTAGAACTTGGAATCTAATCATGTTGTTCTGTGTAACAAAAAGAACAGCCGAAGAAGTGAAGATGGCTCAGCGTGTGAGATGCACCCAAGAAAAAATTTATTTTACTGTAAATGAGGTGCAGGTAAAATGTTCAAACTGTAAATTCCATTTGATGTCCTGCTGATGTGTGTTTCTGCAGTGCAGAGGAAGTGAGTATATTGTGATGTGTGTTTCTGCAGTGCAGAGGAAGTGAGTATATTGTGATGTGTGTGTTTCTGCAGTGTAGAGGAAGTGAGTATATTGTGATGTGTGTTTCTGCAGTGTAGAGGAAGTGAGTATATTGTGATGTGTGTTTCTGCAGTGCAGAGGAAGTGAGTATATTGTGATGTGTGATTCTGCAGTGCAGAGGAAGTGAGTATATTGTGTTGTGATATGAATGATGCCACTCTGTGCATCAGCCATAATGCCTCTTAGTGATGGGACATGCAGACCTGTCACTGGGCTCCCTCTGAAAGCTCCCTGTGGCCAGAAAACCACAGGTGGAGAGGACTTGCCTCTGCACTTGTACAGCAGTATTTATCTAGTTGGGCTCTCCAGTGCTGGGATCAACAGCATGCAAATATATAGGAAGAAGCAGTGCTGTACCATTCATACTCATGCACCATGAAGTCTGCCTAATCTCTGAATGCACGCTCATGGAGTAAAGTACCATTAGCCACATCCTCCAAAAGTGCTAGTGCATTAAGTGGAGTAACAGACATCTACAGTACATATTGTAGATATAGGTATATCATGTCTTTGTTAAACTCTCACACCAGTAAAAATAATTTGGTTATGGCAGCAATGCTGTCACATCAATTGAAATCACATTGTCATTCAATTTCCAAATGCTGGATTTATATTATGACAGTATCTCATTTAATCTTTTCATTGAGGAACAATTCAAAAACCTGTATAGTCTATTTAACCTATAGTCTATAACTTTATAACTTTCAGCAATAAATAGACTAACCTATAGTCTATTTAACCTATAGTCTATTTATTGCTGAAAGTTATCACTACCTGTAATATAGACTTGTACTGAATTTTCCATATATATTTTTTTTATTATTACTGCCATTTAGCAGATGCACTTATCCAGAGCAACTTACATAGGTTACAGTTTTTTACAATGTTATCCATTTATACAGCTGGATATTTACAGAGGCAGTTGTGGGTTAAAAACCCTGCCCAAGGGTACAGTTGCAGTGCCCCAGTGGCAGCCTTTCGGTCACGAGTCCTGCTCCTTAAACACTAAGCTACACTGCCGCCCACACATTGCTGTTTCTTCAGCATTTTCACTGTTCATTTAATGCTGTCTTTACTGTATTTCAGTGAGTAATGTTTAAACATAGGAAAACTCATGCCTGTAACACACTGTTCAGCCTAAAGGCGCAGTTTGTTCACATGGACCAGATTTGAAGTACGTACACTGAGGTACACGCATTCTCACATCAAGTTAAAGGTTTCAAAGTCAAAGTGCTGCCATGGCTTTCTGCACACGCAGAATTTTGCATGAAATCTGGGAGCAGGCCTGCTTTATAAATGAGGCCCCTGGATTCTAACTATGCTGCCCTACATTACAGCTGTGACTGCAGCAGTAGCAGTAATGAACATATCTGGTGGTCCGTAATAAAGCAGTTAATAAAAATACTGAGAAGAGATTTTTGTTTCACTTCCAAGAAATAGGAAGACATTATGTTTAGGGAAAATATCTAAATTAATAGCACTCAAAAATTCAATATTCCAATGTAACATTAAAGTGGAAACAGGCCACATTTCTGAACTACTTTACACTGTCTTGCCAGTACAGGCAATTTTAATATTATCTCTATGAATGTTATTTGATTTTTCTTTTAAATTTTGTGATTCTTTAATGGTTTGAGCATTGAAAAGACAATTGAAAGAGATTTTAATTATATGGCAACATGGTATATCTAAATATATAGCATCATATTCTAACATACATTTTTTCACAATAACCATGGTATATTAGAAAAGTGATACTCATGTTAATACTCACAGAGCCTTTCTGCAGCACCTCACAGCTGGAACCAGTCTCCTGCGCCCCTCGTCTGAGGTGTTGTATTTCCTCAGGTCAAACTCATCCAGCACCTCCTCTGACGTCAGGAGCATATAGGCCAGGGCAGAGCAGTGTGCAGCTGAGATCCTTTCATGACTTTCTGAGCTCAGGAACTTTTGGACCTCCTTCACAAATGAATCATCATTCAGTTCAGCCAGACAGTAGAACAGATTGATGCACCTCTCTGGGGAGGAATCCTCCCTCTTCAACTCCTTGATGTACTGGATTGTTTTCTTGATGCTCCCTGAGTTACTTCCTGTCTTTGTCAGAAGGCCTTTGAGAAGGTTCTGATTGGAATCCAGTGAAAGGCCGAGAAGGAATCGCAGGAAAAGGTCCAGGTGCCCATTCTTACTCTCCAGGGCCTTGTCAACAGCTCCCTTGTGCAAGTCATAGATTGACTGATTGAAGAATAGAAACTTTTTAATTGATAATCCTGTTAATGTATTTACATTCTTGACTACATATGAGTGAAGTACATACAACGCAGCCAGATACTCCTGGAGGCTCAGATGCACAAAGCAGTACACTTTCTTCTGGTACAGCGCAGACTCCTCTTTAAAGATCTCTGTGCACACCCCAGAGTACACCGACGCTTCAGTGACATCAATGCCACACTTTCTCAGGTCCTCTTCATAGAACATGAGAGTGCCATCTTCCAGGTGTTGAAAAGCCAGCTGCCCCAGTTTCAGAATGATGTCTTTATCCAGCCCCAGAAGCTTTTGTAGATCTGTCTCATTTCTTCCCTGATATTTCTGATTCTTGATGTTGGACTGAATGAGCAGGAAGTGTGTGTACATTCCAGTCAGAGTTTTAGGGATTTCTCCACAGTCAGCTTCACCCAACAGTCGCTCCAGAACAGTTGCAGAAATCCAACAGAAGACTGGTATGTGACACATGATGTAGAGACTCCTGCATGATTTCATGTGAGAGATAATTCTGCTGGCCTGGTTCTCATCACTGAATCTCTTCCTGAAGTACTCCTCCTTCTGTGAGTCATTGAAACCTTGTATCTCTGTCAGCCGGTGGACATATCTGGGAGGAATCTGATTGGTTGCTGCTGGCCGGGAGGTGATCCAGAGGAGAGCAGAAGGAAGTAGATTCCCCTTAATGAGGTTTGTCAGCAGCACGTCCACTGAGGATGTCTCTGTTACATCAGACAATACCTCGCTGTGCTGGAAGTTGAAGGGAAGTCTGCTTTCATCCAGACCATCAAAGATGAACACAACTTTGTCAACATCAGACTCAATGTTTTCAATTCCTTTCATTTCAGGGTGGAAGACATGCAGAAGCCCAATCAGACTGTACTGTTCATCATTAATCAAGTTCAGCTCCCGGAAAGAAAGAACAAACATGAAACGAACATCCTGATTGGCTTTTCCTTCTGCCCAGTCGAGAATGAACTTCTGCACAGAGACTGTTTTTCCAATGCCAGCGATCCCCTTCGTCAGCACAATTCTGACGGGTTTCTCTTGTCCAGGTAAGGGTTTAAAGATGTCATTGCACTTGATTGCAGTGTCTTGTGTGGTCTGTGTCCTGGATGCTGTCTCAATCTGCCACACCTCGTGTTCATTATTGACGCCCTCACTGTCCCCCTCTGTGATGTAGAGCTCTGTGTAAATACTGTTGAGGAAGGTGTGTTTTCCCTGATGTCATAACCCCTTCAAATATGCACTCAAACCTCTTCTTCAGACTGGATTTCAGTTTCTCTTGGACTCTTTGTGCACATTTCTCTGTAAAAATGAAGTCATTTTCAGAACAGACTGTTGCAGAAGGGTGTGAGCATATTATGTGTTATTAAACAGCAGTTGTGTCTGTTGATAGTTATGGTGTGAGTGAGATAAATTGGTGAGGTTTTCCAAGAGATTGTAATAATAATACAGTGAAAAACATCTTACTATTTTCTGCTTCCAGGTTCTGATCACTGTAACATGGGGGTGAAGCATCTACAATCATGGACTGCAGGGAAATAGGGACACCAGTTAAACCAAAGCTTAAGAATAAAATAAATTAATAAGAATAAAAAGGTTAAAAGAAAACTAAGAAATAGTTGTAGAAAATACATAATTTCAGTTGAAGAAACATTAACATCTTTTCAGTGAGGAGATTAGATGAAAATGAACACAGGACAAACTGACTCTGATGTAAGTGAATGAGTGAATATAAGATATGCAGAGTGAGGTGAATGAGTGAGTGTGTGACACAGACAGGTGAATGGCTTAATACTAGACAAACAGATTCAGATGAATGAGGTTAAATGACAGTCAATCCAGCCAGTCAGTAAATAATGGGATTACACAGCCAAATGAATGAATGAATCCAGGACAGATTTAAGTGAATAAGCAAATCCAGGTGGAGTGACTGTAGGTGCAGGTAGATTCAGGTGAAAGAGTGACTGCAGGCACAGGCAGATTCAGGTGAATGAGTAACTCCAGGTACAGGCAGATTCAGGTGAATGAGTGACTCCAGGTGCAGTCAGATTCAGGTGAATGAGTGAAGTCCTTTACCTGCTGGAAGAGTCTCTGCTGGCTCATCTGCTCACACACTGCAGAGATGGACTGGAGCTCTGGCAGCTCACTGCAGATACAGGAATGCACATTTAATCAGTGCTTGGGCAATGAAATGGCTCAGTTAGGAGCATCATAAAGCTCGAACACTTGCAAGGAGCATTTTCCCTGGTGATATGAACCAGTTTTGTATCATAAAATATTCACTGAGCTTCTACAGGGACTTTGCATTTAAGGTAAAATGTAGAAGACAGAAAAATCAGAATGTTCTTTATGTTTCACAGTGATCCCTAGTAGAAATTTCTGCATCTGTTGAAAGTGTTTTACAAGATGTGTGTGTGGATTTGAAATGAAGTAATCAAGAATTAAAAAAAATGTATTTATGATTATGTCAGTTTGTCCAATTACTTTTGAGCCCCTGAAAATGGAGGGACTATGTATAAATATTACTGTGATTCTTAACGGTTTATAGGATATTTTTGTCAAACCCCTTGAATTAAAGCTGAAAGTCTGCACAGAGTCAGGGACGGGAGATTCCCGTTGGTGAGCATTTATTCCCTGTTGGAATAGGCCATTTGTTGGATTGTGCAGGTCACCAAAGAAAAAAAAGCAGAGGGAGACTGAACCACAGAACTGCACCAAACGGACGCATGGCAGAACATTAGCTAAGAAATGCTGCTATATATACGACACACAAGTGCAAACATATACGCAGGGGGTACACAAATCAATAGAAACACTTAACAAACAACGAACTTTTACTGAAGAATACATTTCAAAGCTTCAGTCCTTTCTGGAAAGTTGTTAAACAAGTTTTGAACTGTTTCTAGTGGAATTTTGGACCATTCTTCAAGAATGAAAGCCTGCAGTTCTTTGAGAGATGAAGGAGGTGGAAATGTACCTTGTACTGAACGTTCCAGAACCCCCCATAAAGGTTCAGTGAAGGTTAACTCAAGGGGGATGGGCAGACACGGAACAGGCTGACTATATCCTGGCGATAATTAATCCGTCTAACAGATTAATGTGTGTATGGGGATGTTATCATCTGGGAATATGAGAAAACCTTGATGAAACTATATTTACAAAATAGGGTGTACCTGGTCACCTAAAATGGCCTTGGCTGGAATTTTACCCTGCATAGTATTTATCAGACCCACTAACTGAAAGAAGATGGCAGCCCACATCACAACAGATCTACCCCCATGTTTTTTTTAATCAAGGTCTTTTTATTAAAGATTTTCACTGTATACAAGTACAAACAGTACTAAACCCCTAAACCCACCCATACCACCCACACCTCAGACCTGTACCAATGAAATAGAGCTAGTCATATTCCAAAATTACATGAAAAGCAGAAATACATAATAATACCAATAATAAAGGAAGAGGAAAAAGAATGAATAAATAAATAAATAAAAGGGGGGGAGTGGAGGCATACTATAGGTTTATATTCTCTGGTTCCATATTTTCCACAAATGTCAAGAAGGGCTGCCAGATCTTGTAAAATCTCAGTACGGACCCTTGGAGAGAATATCTTATCTTCTCTAGTTTGAGATATTGCATAACCTCTTTAATCCATTGAGAGTAAGTAGGGGGAAGAGGATCTTTCCACCTAAACAATATTAGTCGCCTGGCCAACAGAGTACAAAAAGCCAGCATATTGCATTTGTGATTATTTAATTGGACATCCGGCGGTACAACACCAAATAATGCAATATAGGGGGAGGGGTCTATTGGCTCCATATGTAATAAGCTTGCAGGGGCTGGTTTACACCTATCGCATGTAGGGTCCAAATTTGGTCTAATTCTAGACAGTCTAACCTTGCACCAATGAAGTCGATGTACTACTTTGAACCGTATAACAACATGGCGTTGACAGATGGATGATGAGTAAATTCTTCAAATAATTCTCTGCCAGATTTCTTCTGAAATTTGTTCATCTAAGTCCTCTTCCCACCTGCTCTTAAGATCATCTAAAATTACCAAATTGTGTAGATTGAGAAGGTCATATATCCTACCTATAATCTGCTTGAGGTCTATCCTGAGTTTGAAAATAGAGTCTAACAGTGATGTGGGGGGATATAAAGGAAAACAATCAAAATGTGAGGCTACAAAGCTCCGCAGCTGTAGATATCTGAAAAAATGTGATCTAGGAATACTTAATTTATTCACCAGTTGTTCAAAGTATGCAAAATTATTATCTATATAGAGGTCATGAAATGATGAGATCCCACTCCTAGACCAAATATTAAATGCTCCATCTGATGTCGAAGGGGTAAACGTGTGGTTTTTAACTATCGGAGCGAATAGTGAGGAATTGTGAAGGGCAAATGACCGCCTAAACTGATTCCAAACTTTTACTGACTGTACAACAATGGGGTTGTTGGTATAATAAGAGATGGGCTTTTCCAATGGGAGTTTGGAGCACAGTAACGCTGGTAAGGAGGTAGGGCTGCAAGATGAACTCTCTAAGATTAACCATTTGGGGGCATCAATGCCATCTACGTCCTTCAGCCAATACATCAACGCCCTAATGTTAGCTGCCCAATAGTAATACTGAAAATTTGGGAGTGCCATACCACCCTGAGGACGAGGCTTCTGCAGTATGCATTTCCGTATTCAAGGGGGTTGGGGGGGGGGGCAGACACAGAACAGGCTGACTATATCCTGGCAATAATTAATCCGTCTAACAGTGTGTATGGGGATGTTATCATCTGGGAATATGAGAAAACCTTGATGAAACTATGTTTACAAAATGGGGTGTACCTGGTCACCTAAAATGGCCTTGGCTGGAATTCTACCCTGCATCGTATTTATCAGACCCACTAACTGAAAGAAGATGGCAGCCTATATTACAACAGATCTACCCACATGTTTAACAGGAACAGGTAATATGGGTTGAAGGTATCCTTTGGCTTTCTCCAAATATTAACCCATCCAGATGTAGGGAAAAGAGTAAAGGGTTCATCAGATGATATTACTTACTTTTGCTAGTCAGAAATGCAGGTTTTGTGCTCATTACACCAGGTTATCTGTTGCATGTCAGCCTTGGTTACAAGGGGTTTGCAGATGGCAGCTGTGTAATATATATATCAGCTTTGTGAAACTCATGATATACCGTTTTGTTGAGACTGGTCAGGGACCTATATATTCAGTTCTGTGGTCATTTTTGAGACTGTTGTTTTTGTGGGTTTTAGCAACTATCCTGTTGAAGGGACCCTATATCCCTGTTGGTGAGCATTTTTCTTGTGACCACTGTTCCTATTTCCTGTAGCAGGTTTTCCTTGTTTAGCATATGCCATTATGATGTTAGACACATAATGTTCTGTGACCGATGACGCTTCAATATGGGCAAAAACTATTTAAACTTTCAAAATCTGGTAAATCTCTTATGTTGCCATAGAAATTCAAATATTTAAGTGTTAATTTTAAAAAGTCTTTATACCTTAAACGTTGGGGTGATTAGTACTGACATTAATAAAGACAGACATACATAAGCTGTATACATAGAGACAATATATATGTGTGCATGTATGTATTTACACGTGAGAAAAAATGAAAATCATTGCATACTTAAAAACCTTTGGCGAAAAAATAAGAGTAAATGTACTGTTTAATAAATACCTTAGATCTTTACAGGTGAAGTAAACTGTCATGAAAAGTTTATTTTTTATGGCAAAAAATGCATCTTGATGTTAGGGAGCTAGTTAGGGACGGCCTATTACACTGACATTGATGGCTGCAGGGGGCCAGCTGATTGTGAGGCGTGGCTGCGTTCTTTTAAACTGACAGGAAGTTACCTGGATGGAGAGAGGAAAAAGAGGAAGAGTTCCAGTGGCGGCAGATAACTTTTCCCGCTCAAGGCTATGCACTCATGAGACGTTTTGAGATGTTTGTTATTAATTTGTTATCATCATTTTGGGACACCGAAAATAAACGTGAACGGAGATAGCAGGCTGGAGCACGCCGCTTCAGGAGGAAGCAAAGACGGTGCTGGTACTGGGAGAGGCCGTGAAGCCCTCAGGTAAGCTGGTTCATCAGGTAAGTAGGTGCATCCAACATCCCGGTCACACTGTGACATGGCTCAAGTTCACGTTCTTTGCACACTGCACACGGCAAGTTATGGACGGCCCTAGGTAGTGTAGTTTGGATGCCCTAGACAATTCCATAGTTCACGCTAGCTAGGTATTCCCTGTCTTTGTTTTGGGTAGCCATCAGTTGGTGGCAGGGTAGCCCGTGCCATGACAATGTGTAGTAGGGCTGCAACAGTACCGTGGGCCCACGGTTCGGTATGTATCGTGGTTTTTGGGCCACGGTTACTGTATGGTTTCGGTATCTTTGTATCTATGAAAAAAATAAAAACACGTCACCCGTTAAACAATGAACTCTTTATTTAGCCTCATTCAGAAAAATGGCAGCATGACTGACTAGTAGAGCTGTGTCAGAGCTCTGCCCCCTTAGCTGTGGTGTTTTTGTTTTTCCCTGTCCATGTGCTTTTGTTTTCCTTGTGTTCTAGCCCCGCCCCGCTCCCCGCCTGGTCCCCACCCGCCTGATTTCCTCATCGCCTTCACCTGCCTGCCTGCCCACCTGCATCCCATCTCCTCGTCACCCCAGCCCTATATCTTCCCTGTGTGCCTCTGTCTTGTTGCTAGTTTGTTTCAGTGTTTCCGACCTGTTTTGTCCCCGCCGCAGTTTTTCTGATTGATTGCCACTTCGCCGATCTTGCCTGCAAGGGAAAAGTCGAGTCTGCTTGTGCATGTTATTTTCTAAAAGTCTTGGTATAATACAGGCTAATTTGTAGGTCTTTTCAGAATATAATGATAATACTGAAGAGGGCAAATTAAAAAGCAGCGTTCTCCAATGTTCAGTTCCCCCTGACAGCAAAGTAGGCTAACTGATTCAAGACTTCGTAAGAGTTCAACTATTTACTGAACTTCAGACAAATACAAATAATGCTGTCACATCATAGTTACGCTGAAAAATCCATACAGAAGAAGGAAATAAACTGGTCTAAACCGTGTTCTGTTTCAAGAATATGCAATTACAAATGTACACGGAATTCATTCTTAATAGCAAATTAGTTCTCTTAGAAGGCTGTAAAATCTCCGGAGCGCCTGCGTACCTGCGTTTGTTGCTAACTTCGGTTGATGCTGGGCAGTATCGCAGTAATCAACCACAGTTTTAATGATAATTAAAATTTGAAACGGTAATACTAACCGACTGGAATTTTACCATGGTTTACCGTGAACCCGGTAACCGGAAACCGTTTCATCCCTAAATCGCACTGGTTTTAGCATACATGCTAAACGGCAAATCACACCAGTGTGACCCTATGCAAGAATATTTGTCTTTAGTTTCCCCTCTCTTCTCCAGCTCGTATTTGCATACAGAGTGCTGATAGGCTCCAGGGAAATTCTGACGGGCTCCAGAGATGTTCTGTCGATCTGAATGTGCAATATGCGTGTAGTCTGCAGCGCAATAATCAAGTTTTGGAAATTATGGGAAAATGACAGGCATATCGTATTACCGCGGTTCACGTGTGCGGATTGAACTGAAGGGGGGCGTACGAAACAGTTCGACAACATACCGTGTACCGTTGCATCACTAATGTATAGTAAAACGTTACATATTTTGACATGTGCATTATTAAACTGTTAATTTCAGATGAAAGTGCTTCCTGTCCAGCTTATATTCAAATGAAGGACTTTACTCTGACATAGTTTATACCACATGAGGACCCTTTAACCAGACAGATCCAGAATCTTTCCAACTTGATAGAGATGTTGGTTCATAAGGCATTAAGCCATAAGGATCTCTATGGCAAATGAGGATGCGAGCAGTATCCTACTGACAGCAAAATAAATATACAAGGATCGGGATCTGAGTTTTACTAGAGGGGACTGTGTTGGTTTGCAGCAAGACAGAGCTGAAATTGCACATGAGGCTAAATTTTTTCCCAGACATCACAGGCATTTAGCAGACACTCTTATCCAGAGCAACTTACACCAGTTAAACTTTTTTACAATGTTACACATTCATACAGCTGAATATTTACAGAAGCAATTGTGGGATAAAAACCTTACCCTAGGGTACATCAGCAGTGCCCCAGTGGGGAATCAAACCAGCAGCCTTTCGGGTTTAAATCCTGCTCCTTAACTACTATGCTACACTGCCGCCAGACATGCCAGGCTATATGCAGGTGAATGGCTCTGTACTGATATAGTCCACATGAGAACCCCTTCACTACGCTGATCAAGTATCCTTTCCAGTTTACCTGAAATCTTCAGTGATCAGACATTGAGCTATAAAGATCTCTACCTTGGGTACAGCAATCTCACCTTGGATTGGGGGGTGAACGTTGCCTCTTAACTCAGTGGGATGCTCCATACACCAACTACTCTTCACAGACTGACAGCTGTGCACCGGTGAAGGCAATGCTCTACAAAGCTTTCTGTAGAGTTCAGGTCCTGGTCATCTCTATCTCGGTCATCAACTGACAAAAATCCGAGAAATATAGCTAAAATCAGGAAACTCGTATCAATTAACAACGCTGAAAAATTAATCCACGCCTTTGTAACATCTAGATTAGGCTACTGTAATGCCCTCTTGTCAGGATGTGCAAACATTTCATTAAAACCCCTTCAGCTGGTGCAAAATGCAGCTGCTCGAATCTTAACTAAAACTAAACGCTTTGAGCACATTACCCCAGTTCTGGCTTCTCTCCATTGGCTACCTATTAAATACCGGATCGTTTTTAAAATACTCTTACTCACATTTAAGGCTTTAAATGGGCTTGCCCCTCCCTATCTTAAGGACCTTCTTCACCCATATCTTCCGCAGAGAGCCCTTCGCTCCCAAAATGCCGGGCTTCTCATCATTCCAAGAGTGGGCAAAACTACTGTAGGCAGTAGAGCCTTTTCCTATCAAGCCCCTCTCCTGTGGAACAGCTTACCCACCAAGATTCGGGGAACAGACTCTCTCTCCACCTTTAAGTCTAGGCTCAAAGCATATCTATATAGTAAATCCTTCAGCTGAGGGACATGGCCTGGTGCTGGCGTGGATCATAGAGTCTCTGGTGGACTAAGTGGTCATTGCTTTCATGGACTTCATGTGCCGTGATCTGGTGTTGACTGTCTTAGGGTTGCCCTCATGACTACGCCGGTCCCTTGCCTCCCGTCTCCTAGGTATGCTGCCATAATGTTAGCCTGCCGGGGTTTTTTCCTTGTTGCACACTGGCACCTTTTTCACTGCCCTTCCTCTCCTGCCTCTCTGTTCTACATCCCTGCCATTCTTATCATCCACTAACCACTGTTTTCTGTTTGCTTCCTATCCCTGCTCCGGGCTCCTGTCCGGAGCTGTAGCCCAAGCATCTCATCCCGTTTTCCAGTCCTGCTACTTCGCGGCCCTGCCCATCAAAGTCAACTGCGTTCCAAGAAGCGGACATCCTACGAGACATTCTTATAATCGCTATGCTGTTAACTACTATTGTCTATCAAACGTAAATCTCTTAAGGTACATTGTATAACTTGGCTTTAACTCTATCTGCCCAGTGCCGGCCAGAAGCAGATGGGCCCCCCCTATGAGCCCGGTTCTGCTCAAGGTTTCTTCCTGATAGGGAGTTTTTCCTTGCCACTGTTGCCTTTGGCTTGCTCTCAGGGGGTCTCAGGCCTGGGAACAATGTAAAGCTGCTTTGTGACAACTTGTGTTGTAAAAAGCACTATACAAATAAAAATTAATTTAATTGAATTAGTGACACTGACACGTAACAAGTTAGTCATACTACACATCTTAACTTGTGGTAGGGCTTTATAGGTGTTGTGCTCACACTCACTGCTCTGGGAGTGTTATTAGCCTTGTCAGACACTGTTGTTCATTGACATGGATGGATACGTTTCTCTTCTCTTGTGCTAGAAGTCGCTCTGGATAACAGCATTTGCTGAATAAATATAATGCCATATCATGAAAAATCAGTTCCATTTCAACAGCATTTATACATGTGTTTGTGTTTCTTCTGCAAAACAGGCAAGCAAAATTATTTTCGTTACTCTTGTGTCACCATCGACAACAGGGCACAATACTGCATCAGTTTTGGTCCTCACAGTCACCTGCATCTGAATCACAATGAAGTTCCAGATTTGGAAAAAAAGATTGTAATATTAACAAATAAAGAGGGATGATGGATGGTTTAGGAGTGGAGTCAAACACATTTGAGGATGTGTGCAGTAACCAACTGACAACAAGGTAAACATATGAGGGTCAGGATCTGAGGTTTACTACAGGGGATTGGGCTGGGTTGCAGCAAGACAGAGCTTAAATTGCAGATGAGCCTGCATCTTTTCCAGACATGCCAGCTTATATTCACATGACAGACTCTATACAGATATAGATCAGTCCATATGAGGACCCTTTCACTGGGCTGATCAAGAATCCTTTCCAGTTTGCTTCAGATCTTAAGTCATCAGGCACTGAGCTATAAAGATCTCTACCTTGGGTGCAGATATCTCACCTTGTATCATGCGGGTGAGCGTTGCCTCTTAACTCAGGGGGAGGCTCCATAGACCAGCTACTCTTCACAGACTGACAGCTGGGCACCGGTGACTCTGCTCTCTTCAGTCTGACCCTGTGAACAGCACATGCAGACAGCACCTCCATTAAACCCCTTTTACCACAGAAACTCTGATTACTTACACTCTTGTGTTTTCCACAAGCAAGAAATGGAACAACAGAACAAAAACAGAAGAAAAAACACATGCAAAAAATAAACAACACTGAACGCTTACATTTCACTGCAGAGCGTACAGATGTAACACACGTGTTCACTAATGATTCTTGCACCACACATTTTGTGACTGTAAAGACGTGGGAAAACTGTTCTCCTACACAATGCTTTCTGTAGAGTTCAGGTCCTGGTCCTCTCACGTCTGGGCTACTGTAACTCCCTTCTTGCTTGTCTTCCAGCCTGTGCCATCAAACCCCTGCAGCTCATCCAGAATGCAGCTACACAAGTTTTCTACAACCTCCCTAAACTTAGTCAGGTCACACCCCTCCTCACTTCAATTCACTGGCTTCCTGGTATGGCTCAAATCAAGGGTAAATCCTTGGTGCTGGCATACAGGACAGTGAATGGGACATCCCCCTCATACACCCAGTCACTCTTCAAAACACATGCACCGGCCAGATCACTCTGCTCTGCAACCTTGGGGCACCTGACTGTCCCCTCCCGACTGGGTCTCTCCTCTCAGCCCTGAAGGCTGTCTGCACTGCTCCCCCTGTGCTGGAATGAACTTGCTACAGGGGTCAGGACAGCACAATCACTGGCCATCTTCCCATGCACACAGAAGACCCACCTCTTCAGACTGCATTTCGGGTCCACTTCAGTCCTCACCCCCTAGCACCTGCTACTTGCATTACTTGCTGCCTATTTACTTGTAGTATCACAATGTTTTATGGCCATTGGTAACTAGTGACACTGACAAGTAACAAGTTAGTCGTACTACACATCTTAACTTGTGGTGGGGCTTTATAGGTGTTGTGCTCACACTCACAGCTCTGGGAGTGTTATTAGACTTGTCAGACACTGTTGTTCATTGACATTGATGGATACGTTTCTCTTCTCTTGTGCTAGAAGTTGCTCTGGATAACAGCATTTGCTGAATAAATATAATGCCATATCATGAAAAATCAGTTCCATTTCAACAGCATTTATATATGTGTTTGTGTCTCTTCTGCAAAACAGGCAAGCAAAATTATTTCTGTTACTCTTGTGTCACCATCGACAACATGGCACAATACTGCATCAGTTTTGGTCCTCACAGTCACCTGCATCTGAATCACAATGAAGTTCCAAATTTGGAAAAAAAAATTGTAATATTAACAAATAAAGAGCACTAATAAAGATGGATGGTGTAGGAGAGGAGTCAAACACATTCGAGGATGTGTGCAGTATTCAACTGACAACAAGGTAAACATACAAGGGTCAGGATCTCAGGTTTACTACAGGGGATTGGGCTGGGTTGCAGCAAGACAGAGTTTAAATTGCAGATGAGCCTGCATCTTTTCCAGACATGCCAGCTTATATTCACATGACAGACTCTATACAGATATAGATCAGTCCATATGAGGACCCTTTCACTAGGCTGATCAAGAATCCTTTCCAGTTTGCTTCAGATCTTAAGTCATCAGGCACTGAGCTATAAAGATCTCTACCTTGGGTACAGATATCTCACCTTGGATCATGCGGGTGAACGTTGCCTCTTAACACAGGGGGAGGCTCCATAGACCAGCTACTCTTCACAGACTGACAGCTGGGCACCGGTGACTCTGCTCTCTTCAGTCTGACCCTGTGAACAGCACATGCAGACAGCACCTCCACTAAACCCCTTTTACCACAGAAACTCTGATTACTTACACTCTTGTGTTTTCCACAAGCAAGAAATGGAACAACAACATAAAAAGAAGACGTGACTGCAAACAGTGATGGCCAGTTCTTTCTGCTGTATTTCCCCTTAAGATACTGAGTGGTTACCTTAAAAGACAGTTTGACAAGGTCCCTTCATTCAGATAAATGTCTCCTAATAAGTGCTTATATACCTCTCTATTAAGCTTTTCTCATAACAGTAAGTAACTGGTGACGTTGTTCTTCACTTTATCAGTTTATGGATGATAAAACACATGATCACTGACAGTACATATGGTCTCTGCTTCACATTACAATTGTTATTATTAATTTCATGAATAATTGCACTGTGTCATTTTAGCATTGAAATTTCTTGCACAGACCCGAAGAGGAACACCTTGGTGTGGAAATACAACTGTTAACTGGATCACACTCCTGTTTGCACTGAATGTTTCATCTCCTCCCACACAGGGCAGGCATTAGGATTTTTGGAGAAAGAAATGATCATCTTGGCACAAACAAGGCATTTCTCACACACAGAGGTTGCATTACACTTTCTCATTGTCCGGACAGGGTCGTAAAAATTCCGTCGTAATCTATCATTACCCGTCATTTTAATTTTCATTTTTAATGATAATGAGACATATTTAATAGCATTTGATTTTCATTCATTGATTTTCATTTTTTTATAATTAATATACAGAACAAGCTTATACATTATGCATTTATAAAGGCATGAAGAGAAAAGATGAAAAGAGACACCGACCGTGCGGTCAGTCTTCATGTCAACACCACACGAATAATGTTGGGTACCGAAACCCGGTGCCATATTGGTTCCTATATGACCAGTATCAACTGGACCGAATGACACCTGAGTGTCATATTCGGTTAAGGCGACCTCAGCACACAAACTCCTATGGCGTCAGATGTTTCCTGCGCTCGCGACTTTTGACATAAATATGACTCCATAAAACTCCCTCTTCTCACCTCTCACTCTCATGGTCCGTAGTCCCCTCCATTGTGCCCTCCCTTTCAGAGCGATTCATTCCAGAGGCCACGCCCCCCTCCTCAGAGAGGCAGACGACAGAGAGAAGGGGAGGCTCCTATGGATAGCAGACCTGTAAACACACCCAAAGGAATCAGAACAATTAACAGGAAATAAATATAAAGTGATTTAATACAAAACAGCATTAATTACCTCTGTTGTGCTTACGTGTAAATGAGGAACTGACATTTTCCTGCATTACTGCAAGGCCCCATACAGCAGGTGTGTTGCATCTCTCAGGTAACCATCATGGTAAATTACCAGCAAAGTGATATGACAGTTACTGTAGCTAAACAGCTGCTCTGCAATTTCTTTAATATATTCAAGTGCCCTTACTGGAGGCAGCTGCACATGCAAATGCTTTGATAAAAATGAGAACTGAACCCACAAAAGCTGCACATTTTCACCAGCAGCCATCTTGTTCTTTTATCCAGTATACAATAGTTTAATGATGGCACACAGACTTTGGACACAGTGGAACTAATGGCAGAGGCAGGGGAGGGTTTCAGGTTCTCCAGGACACATTAGTTACACTGTCAGCATAGTCTAGGAAGAGAAGTCAGAAATGGCATTGTTCTCCTGTATATTATAACGGTACCATGTGCTGGCCCAGGGGAGCAACATTTCAGATAGACATTTGAAAACTGGTATGAAAAAGGGGTTCAGGTTTATGCTTTTCAAAAAGACATAACCTGTGAAAATGCAACAGGGTACATAACAAATACATACACATTACAATTACATTTATTCATTTGGCAGATGCTTTTATCCAAAGTGACTTACAAGTGAGGTAGAGTACAACACAAGCAAAAATCATTAGGAGTCAACAATATTAGAAGCGCAGCATGTACAGGTTTCAACGGTTGGCCAGACAAGGTACAAGCTAGCTGGTAGAGATAATGAGTGTGTTAAACCTTTAGATTACTTTTTTAATAGTTTAATAGGGAACAGTTTTGAGACATGAGAAATTCATTTAGGTGGCAGTGTTTCAGGTGCTCAGGTGAGAGCGGAAGAGCTGTGTCTACTCAGCAGGGCACAGATACACTGAGGCAGTGTGTGCTTACACTAGCTGAGAAGTATCCAGACAAGGGGTGTGGGGGAAGGTAAGATAAATAAGATTATAGGTAGGGAATACAAACACTGAAACCTTTGCCAAGACAGGTTCATCAGAATAATAATTATCCTTGGCTAGAGTCTATTATGAAAAAGTACTAACAGATCTGCAAACACTCTTTCAATTATCACAACTTTTGATTTATGTTGAATTACAGGGTTCAAAAAATCATTTTAGTTTCCTGATTAACTGAATTCTACCCAGAGTATGACTTACATGCTGGGCAGTGTATAAAACTGTATTTTCGTCAAATAGAAACTTTCTCTTCATCTGCTTGTATCAGTCCCGGTCCCAAGGACATGAAATACTGAGACTTCAAAGGAGTCACATTTCAGGACTTTGATTACTTTCATAAAACTTCAGTTGACCAGAACTTATCTTTTTTTCCATGGCCTATACAAATACAGACAAGGATGAATAGCTACCAGCTACCAGTTTAATGAGCCCCTAACTAGATCTGTTCAACTTGTACCGTTACCACATTATCATAGGTTCCAGTCAGAGGGGCACTGCAGAAAAAAAATCGCAAGATCATCAATTAGACTATCAATCAATTGTGTAATTCATTTTCAGATTAATGTAGGGCAGTTTGGCTTGTTAGAGGAGGTCAACATTTATGATAGGTATAATCCATCCAGCAGTTACGTGTTGAACGGGAGTCATAGAACTGTTCCCAACAGACGGAAAACATGTGGCACTGCCATTACTTTACCCTGTTGAGCCACTAATTCTGACCATTGCCAGCACCTGAAACTTGCTTTTAAATGTCAGAATTTCACACTTATTTCAATGCAAATGCAAAATCCTCCCCCTTAACTACTTTATAGGAATTCACTGTGTAGTGTGCAGAGATCTTTGGGCATGTAAAATACGTGTGCGTTATTCTCTGTCACCAGCCAGGGTGGGACTGTTCACCTAAGAGGCTGAATGCCCAACTTTACAAAGGACACCCACACCAAGCAACCATGTGGGTGACATAAAATCCATGTTGTGATAGAGATCCATATTTAGCTATGTCCACTAGAGGGCAGCGACAGATTATTTTATGACAGGTTAAACTTCTGTGGCTGCCTGGTCATGTCTTAACATGTAGTACTGATGCACTTATTGCCTGTCTGCCCAGTGTTAGCACTGCTACTGCTGCCATTGCTGTTGTGAATAAATGGTGGAGCTGACCCTTATGTACCAAATTCAGATGGCATGAGTTACATTGTATAAGTGTTGCAAAGCACGCACACACACACACGTATATATATATATATATATATATATATATATATATATATATATATATACACATTAATTAATTAATGTGGTTAATGGAGTATATTATGCTATGTACTAGCTGCTTTTTTCACGGTTTTAACACGCACACACACACGTATATACATATATACATATACATATATATACACATATATATGTATATATATGTATATATATATATATATATATATATATATACATATATATATATATATATATATATATATATATATATATATATATGTATATATATATATATACATATATATATGTATATATATATATATATATATATATATATATACATTAATTAATTAATGTGGTTAATGGAGTATATTATGCTATGTACCAGCTGCTTTTTTTTCCACAGTTTTAACACCTCACATATTTTAAATATATTGATTTTGTGACAAATTCACTTTTAGAGTAAAATATGCTTAAAGGTGTACAGATAGCTTTCTCGTGTCGTCACTGCTGCCTGCTGTACAGGCCCTGTAAGTGTGCTTTTGTATCTGCATCAACACTGTTGCTTCCTGCTTTCTTCCAATTAGTTTCCCGTAAGTGCTGATCTAGGACCAGTCTTCTGTTTCTCTTGTAGGCGTTACGGGTAGAACTGTGTCTGGAGAATCTGGTCGTAGATCAGCACTGACGGGCAACTTACTCCTCAATATGTCCTAGCAGGGAAGGGGGAATTCCAGTTTTTCAGCAAACCGCAGTTACAGCCTATCATATCTAATACATGAAGCCTATGGAAAGCTTGAATACAGTGAACTTCAGCTTGTAATATACGCTGAGGTTATCATAATTGTTTCAGTTTCAGAGCCTCCGCCATTATATATACAACCTCTTCTGGCCTACAAACCACATTATGCTTTAAATGTCTGTACTGTGTTCTGTATCGGTCAACTTTCACTACGTTTCACACCAACACAGAGTAACTATGCAAAATGGCAGTGTTCAGACTCCTACACAGCACTGTGATATTGTGATCAATGTTCAACAGCACTACAATAAGGCTGTGTTTGAGTTGCCTCACATTTTGGCGACATCTATTCAACATAGAAAAAACACAACACAAGTACACAACATATAAAACTTGTGTAATTTTTAACCATTCTGCAACAATGTAGAAGGTCAGTTATACCAACAATATACTCAGCATTCAGATAATTAATAACAGAAACAAATTCAAATTCAAACAGATTCTCTCCCTGAGGCAGGGGACTCCCACATTATCTCCAGTTTGTATTGAGCTCCTCAGCTCAGATATCAACAAGTAGGTACAGCGACAGTACGGGGACAGGATGTGTACAGTTCCACAATGAGACAGTTCTCAGCTGAGAGCAAGGTCTGTTTGAGGACGCAGTACTATCAGATTTTTACAATTACAGCCTAAAGGGCAACTAGTACGATATACTTTCGAACGGCAAACTTCAACAACTTCAAAACGGCACAATGAGCGTCAGGGTTAAGGCGGCAACAAGAGACAAAATTTAATAAGAGACAAATTCAACAAGAGACAAAATCAACAATACTACTGGAGCATTCAACTCATTACAATAATGTGGGACAATACACCAACTTTGGCCATCAAAACTCTTTAAAGAAAAAGTGACAGTATTCAATACATAAAAAATAATAATCTAAAATCTCCAATAAAAATCTGGAATAAGATTTCAACTGCTAATCTTACCACTGTATCACCCTAAAACAGCAGGAAATGAGCCCAGACAGAGACCCCTACATCCAGCTGATAAAAACCTCTGTAAGCTCAACTAAACTAAAATCATGAGCTTCACAGCACACAGAGCAACACAAAACACCAGCATACCAAAAACCGAAACCAAATTTTTACTCAAAACAAGTTGCATCGATAACTGGAATGAGAAAATACAGAGAAAACATGTAATATACAGAAATAATGACAGAGAAAACACCATCATTGACTAAATTTAATCATAATTAAGTTAATAATCCCAAAACAAGAACATCACAAGCCAAGTGCAGATGTACCAACAGCCATGCTGACGTGGGGACACAGGCATTCCATTACCCCATAGAAAAAACTTCCTTGTCTTGAGCAGTAGGAACGCATTACATTTTGCATTTCAAATACTTCCTGGACACAAACACCTTCTTCCCTAAACTTAATTACAATCTTCTGACAACTTATTCCCCCCAAAATGAACAATGACCATGCAAATGTAGTTGCACTTGAAATACTAATGGTATAACACGAGGACACTGAAAACTATTGGCAGAAAAACTAAAAAAAAAAAAACTTATTTTGATGTAATACAGGACTGCACCCAATACACAAACAACCACTGACATCTTTGCCTGGCTTCCTAAATCTTCATTGTTTTGTGGTTATCATGTCATGATGTCAAATTGTTGTATATTGTTAACTGTTCTGGACAGAAACGGATGTGAGATTTTAGAAACCTAAAAGCTAAAGGAGAATACATGGTTTCAAATTACATTTAACATTCTAATAAGAGCCATTATCTTTATGGTTCTAAAAGAATAATATTTCCATCTACAGTTAGAGACTCTAAAAATATTTTTGGTTAAAAGTATCAAACCCAAATTCAGAGTGCCAGAATCCTCTGTGGGACAGGAGAGAGGAAGATTGATTTTGTTTCCCTCGAACTTCACAGATTTTATGAAGCAGTGGTTGTTTCTTAGAACACAGTTCGGACTGACTTCATACTACTCAAATGTGCACAAGCATTTACTGGTCTCACTCAACTCACCTGTCACAGGGGCTCTGGTCTGACTTCACTTCATAGTGTACAGATGATACTCCACCCTACACAGGTAGCTGCTGTTCTTGTATTATACAGACAGGACTCGGCTCTACACAGACACTTACAGGTTTACTTTAGTGATTCCTCTGTGGAGCTCAGCAGAGATACTTTCAGTTTTTTAATGAACTTGAGGAACAGAATGTCACCTGACAAGTTGTTACCAATTATCTTTCCTTTGAATCTGCTACCTGGCATGAACCCAGTCTGACCTGCTTGTATTTTTTGCTTTTGCTTTGGTATATCATGAATGCAGAGATTTCATTTTAACTGCAACAGCATTTTCAGTTACCTGTCAGTGATTTCTGCTCTAGTACTGTCCCACTGTGGGCACATGTGCAAAAGGAGGATTGGGGCCTGGAACATGATTGGTAGAGGTCACATAAGGAGAGTCATTGTGAGGGAGAGTCAGCTAGAAAAACAGGTACTGTCACATACTACAGGACTGCACCCAACATGCACAAACAGCTGCTCACAGCTTAGACTGGATTCTTACTGTCATATGAGTGAGGCTGGGTTCTTACTGTCATATGAGTGAGGCTGGGTTCTTACTGTCATATGAGTGAGGCTGGGTTCTTACTGTCTTATGAGTGAGGCTGGGTTCTTACTGTCATATGAGTTAGGCTGGGTTCTTACTGTCATATGAGTGAGGCTGGGTTCTTACTGTCATATGAGTTAGGCTGGGTTCTTGCTGATTTGTGAGCATCTCAATCATGAAAAACTGCATAATGCAGGCAGCTCCAAACTGAAGCTCATGAGGCTGTTTAGAAGGCTTTGAGCCGCTGCAGAAAACGTGTTGTATTACTACATAATTTTATCCATTTCACTATATGGCTGTGAAGTTTGGGGACAAATGCTAATGCTCTAGAGTATGAATTGAATGAAGTGAATTCCCTCATCTGGAGCTCTATAAATTTGGAAGAAGATTCACAGGCACTCTGTAAGCACTGAACAGTGCGAGGAATTTGCAACATTCACTCCTTCCCTACAATACAGGAAAGAGTCTACAATCACTGGCTACACTTGGAAAGAGAGTCACCTACAGTCCTACCACTGTCTCTCCCTAAAACACCCTCACCCAGAGTCCTACCACTGTCTCTCCCTAAAACAGAGCCACCCAGAGTCCTACCACTGTATCTCCCTAAAACACTCACCCAGAATCCTACCACTGTATCTCCCTAAAACAGAGCCACCCAGAGTCCTACCACTGTCTCTCCCTAAAACACACTCACCCAGAATCCTACCACTGTATCTCCCTAAAACAGAGCCACCCAGAGTCCTACCACTGTATCTCCCTAAAACACTCACCCAGAGTCCTACCACTGTATCTCCCTAAAACACACTCACCCAGAGTCCTACCACTGTATCTCCTTAAAACACACTCACCCAGAGTCCTACCACTGTATCTCCCTAAAACACTCACCCAGAGTCCTACCACTGTATCTCCCTAAAACACTCACCCAGAGTCCTACCACTGTCTCTCCCTAAAACACACTCACCCAGAGCCCTACCACTGTATCTCCCTAAAACAGAGCCACCCAGAGCCCTACCACTGTCTCTCCCTAAAACAGAGCCACCCAGAGTCCTACCACTGTAGCACCCTAAAACTGAGCCACCCAGAGTCCTACCACTGTAGCACCCTAAAACTGATTACGCTTTAAATTTCAGTACTATGCTCTGTATTGGTCTTCTTTCATTACTTTTCACACCAACACACAGTAACTTTGGAAACAGGTAAAGGTCAGACTTGTACACAACACTGATTACAGTGCTCAGCTACCCTTCAATAAGGTTGTGTTTTTGTTGCAACCAACATTTTGGCAACATCCATTTAGCACAGAAAAAACGCAAGTGCACAATGTACAAAATTTTTGTAATGTTAAACCAATCTGTTATAATGTAGAATGTCCATTACACAACCATTATATTCAGCATTCAGAGAATTAATAACAGAAATAAATTCTTTCCCAAAGGCAGGGGGCTCCCACATTATCTCCAGGTTATATTAGCACCTCGGCTTAGATACTGTATCAATAATAGTATTGGAGCATTCAACACATTACAGTTATGTGGGACAAAAAAACAACTTTGGCCATCAAAACATTTTGAAGAAAAAACAAATAGCGACAATATTCAATACATAAAAAATAATCTAAAATCTCCAATAAAAATCTGGAATAAGATTTTTGATTGCTAATCCTGTCAGTACTCCCGCCTCCTAGCCCTGCGCTTTTGGTTTTTTTTTCTCCTTTTTTCCCTTGTTTCTGCCCGGCCCCTTTCTCCGCCCCGTCTCCGCCTGATTACCTGCGCACCTGCATCTCATCCCCTCGTCGGTCTGTCCCTTTATATGCCCTGCTCGCTGTTCAGTCTTTGCTAGTTCGTCTCAGTGTTTTTTGCCTGTTTCGTCCCCGCGTTTTCTTTGCTTGCTTGTTTTGTGATTTTCGACCTGCCTGTTTCTGACTCCATTTTTGCCTGCCGTTTTGCTTTGTTTGCCTGATTGTGCCTTCCCGTTTTCCGACCCTGCCTGTTCTGACTTTCCCGTTTTGGATTTGCCCTCGGACTGCCTCTCTGGTTTTGACCCTGCCTGCATACTCGTTTTTGATTCTGCCGTGCGTTTCTCTGCCCTCGCGTTTTTTGGGTCTGCGACTGTGTCCTAACCTGTGCTGCCTGACAAATCCTACCACTGTATCACCCTAAAACAGCAGGAAATAAGTCCAGAGAGAGACCCCTACAGCCAGCTGATAAAAACCTCTGTAAGCTCAGCTAAACTAAAATCATGAGCTTCACAGCAGACAGACCAACACAAACCACCAGCATACCAAAAATGTCAACCTACACAGGTTGAGTATCATCTGCTGTTCTTGTATTATACAGGCAGGAGTCGTCTCTACACAGACACTTACTGATTTACTTTAGCGATTCCTCTGTGCTGCCTCTGTGGAGATACAATATTATACTTTCAGTTTTTCACTGAACTTGAGGAACAGAATGTCACCTGACCGGTTATTACTGATTATCTTTCCTTTGAATCTGCTACCTGGCATGAACCCAGTCTGACCTCCTTGTATTTTTTGCTTTTGCTTTAGTATATCATGAATGCAGAGGTTTCATTTCAACTGCAACAGCATTTTCAGTTACATGTTAGTGATTCCTGCTGTAGTGCTGTCCCATTGTGGGCACATGTGCAAAAGACAGATTTGGGCCTGGAACATGATTAGTAGAGGTCCCATAAGTAGAGTGATTGTGAGGGAGAGTCAGCTAGAAAAACAGGTACTGTCACGTACTACAGGACTGCACCCAACACACATAACAGCTGCTCACAGCTCTTAGACTGGATTCTTGCTGTCATGTGAGTTAGGCTGGGTTCTTGCTGCTTTGTGGGTTAGGCTTCATTCTTACTGGTTTGTGGGCATTTCAATCATGTAAAACAGCTCCATAGTGCAGGGAACTCTAAACTGAAACTTATGAGGCTTTTTGGTGGGCTTTGTACAGCTATATGATTTTACTCATTTCATTATAGGGCTGAGTCCTACCACTGTATCACCCTAAAACACACTCACCCAGAGTGCTACCACTGTATCACCCCAAAACACACTCATCCAGAGCCCTACCACTGTATCACCCTACAATATAAATGGTAATTACAGCAAAACTGAGTGTGTGTATGTGTGGGTGTTTGTGTGTGTAAGTGCATGTAAGTCTGTATGAATGTGTGTTTATTTCTTTGAGTGAGTGAGAGTATGTATCTTTATAACAGTAATACAGAATTAAGATAGCTATTGGGTTTGATAAAATGAGGTTTTGTCACCATCTTCTGGTACATAAATAAACACTCTCACCTCCATTTTGTCTCACCCAGTGGCAAACAGAGGCAGTGCAGCCTGATACTGAATGCATCAACAGGACTCAGTCCAGCATCCAAGACTCCTTACGTTCAACACTGCAAATATTTGTAGTGCCCTAATACCTGGCCCACAATCAACTGGACTACACCACCTTCAGTTTACTGGGGAGAAGGACCTCGACCCATCCCATGAGCTAATAAATAAGCTAACCCTGCATACAGATAATAAATCACCAAATGAGACATGCACTGTAGAAAAGGATATAACAATTTATTATAATCAGTATGTATACATTTGTTAAAAAAGATAACTCTCACTGGAAGGAGGTTTCTTCAGTGCCAGCTCCACCTCCACCCCACCACTCACTCCAGGTGCCGGATGGAGAAACTGAAGTGGACAGCAGAGAAGGAGAGAGAGAAAGCAAATACCCAAGCCACTACACCGCTATATAATTGTGAATAAACCACTGCAACCAAACCAAAGATAAGTGCACATTCACTTAGCTTTAAGACACCTCATGCAGGAAAGTCTCCCTAAACCGACCCACTGGAGAAGTGGCTACAGCAAGGAGGGGAACTGCATCCAAGAGCCCCCCCCCCACCCCCCCCTTCCACGATGGGCCGGCAAACTGGCACTAGGGGAAAGACCCCCCACTCTGGAGACACAAAGCTACAAGGGCACCAGTGGACATTACACTTGGTTCAGGTAGCAACAGACTTCGAGCATATTCAACAATTCAATATAATTACCCTGAAACAATTCCATGCCATTTTAAATGCGCTGCTGCACTAAAGGGAAACAAGCAAAAACTACTAAAAGGAAACAGTGGTATCATTTCAACCTGACAGAGACCAAAATAAATAACACCGTTAGCAATTAACTGATTAAACTTTACCAATTAAATAAATTAAACTGAATTAACCCTTTAAAAAGTTCACATTCACATTACAGACTTCCTGTTCTAGATGAGGGATTACACACACACGAAGCTCCTTAACTCGTAAAAAAAGTTTCACTGCCTACTGACTTCACACTTGCACACAGACCGCTGTGCGAAACCTGTGTTGAATTCTACGTGTTGCGCAGTCCACTCAGCGGCTTCCCGTGTAACCTTTAAAACAAACGAATTAACCGGATTATCTACCCGGTTAAAAAAAAAGACACCATATGAGCAGCAGCAAACTTTAAAATGCGTACCTTGCGGGGAAAATTACCCCACTGTAGTTGGCCCCAGCAGCAGCAACAGAAGAGAAAGTGCCCCGACTGTGAAATCGAGATTTATGCCTTCCGACTTCCCACACAACCATGCACACACTCAATCACACCTGAAACTCATTCCCCAATCTAGGAATGGAGCGCTTTGTATGGAGCTCATCGTCTTCCGAAGAATATACGGCTACCACTAATTACCACATATTAATCTGTGTATTTTTCAGTTTTAACTGCTCTTAGTTTAAAAAGTAATTGTATATACATGTAAAATGTTGGTTGGTAAACACAGCAAGAGCCCTATTTGAGTGGGAGGTGCAGCTTTCAGCCACAGGTGAAAGGCACAAATAGTGTTATTAGAAAAGGTATCATGCTGGTTGGGGAGTTTTTAATTTGGGAAAGGGCAGGAATGACTCTTTAATGAGCAGAAGGAGTGAGGAGGGTGTGGCTGTGCTCTGACCGCAGCACCGCAGTGCTACATCCTTATTTACACAGGTAATGGGAGACAGAGCAGAATGGTAATACAGGTGCACCCTGATTCCTGTGTTATAGCAGGGATTTATGTAGCGATTCTGTATGTACATTAACTGTGAAACTGCATCAGCAGCAAATTGAGCTGTCTTGCTTTTCATGGCCTTGTTTATATAAATAAGGAGCAGTAGATCTCCCAACACCGATCCCACGGGGACTGCACTTCCCATAGTGCTTTACTCAGATGAGATTAGATGAGACTAATTTCTGAGGGATGGCCAATCATATGTTTATGGATACACATATCATCACTGCAAATAAAACATTCCACAGAAATCAAAATAATTTTGGGAGAAATTTCTAGAAATTTGTCATTATTACAACATAAATAATTATGTTATAACATATGTATATGTAATGTATTTTGTATATCTAATTGTTACACTATAATGTCTGGGTCTGAAAGCCTCATGTATTCAGAGAATCTGTAATTTTCTCATAATTTCCCCAAATTTCTTCACTCCAATCTTTAGAAAAGCACCAGATATATTCGCTTCAGTTTGTTTGCTGTGGTGTCAGAATGCACCCACTTGTGGTTGGGCTGAGGGCCACCATTCTGCTGTACCACTTTCAGACCGAGGAATGATCTGGTTATCCAGCTCTGTTAGGTAAATGGGGCTCCACAGAGGTGTGTGTGAAAGTGTTCACACCCCCACACAACAGCCAGAGCCTCTGAGCCTTGTTTCTGTTCTAGTGCTACAGTGGAGAGAGCCCGGCTGGCAGAACTTGCCCCTTTGGCTGGTTCACCTGGAGATGCCCTCCGCGCGAGCGCTGCTCCTGATCCAACCGGACTTGAGTCATCAGCCAGTTCATTCATGTTTTCTGGGACAAACTATGTCATAACAGCCTCACGAGTCAGACGCTGTTTAATGTTGTCAAGGGCAACGTGGAGTTCCTGTGGCCACTCCCACTTGGAGGCGTTCTTCGTCAGTTCTCTTAAAGGTTGGCTGAATGTGGAGAAATCTTTAATGAACCAGCACTACAGTTCACCATGCCCACTACATTACATTCTGCTACTCAGCATGCTCTAATCCAGAGCAACACACAAGATGAGCACATTCAACATTCCTTTTACACTGCTGACAGCCAGCAGATGCGCTTTTCACGCCTGGATAGCAGGGGCTTTGGCGATATAAAAAGCACAGATGAAATCATGAAGTTGAGGGAGAAGCATTAACAATGCAAAATTAACATGGTATACATGAAATAAAGCAAAATCACTCCATGGTAAAATAAAAAAGAGTCCCATAACCGAGAGTGTATCTGTTCAGAGTACAATCATATAGAAACACAGTATACTGACATGACAAAAATAAAAAGATTGAAATAACAGATTAAACATCAGGACTTACAGACACCATGTCTAGCTAATTAATTACACTTTGGCATCTTATCTGACCTATCTAACAAGAAAACTTTGAGATCTTCAGAACCTGAATCAGAACAATGTATTGTCTTGATCTTGATGTTACCCCTTTAATAACTCCATATTCCTGTTACGTCCCAGATGTGAAATGGCGTCCAGGGGTACGGGTGAGGGATGCAACACAAAAAAAATAAAACAACCAACCACCACTGGCTTGGACGGTGCAGACACGGAAAAACACACAGACACAGGGCCAATGCATAAGGGTGTGCGGTATATTTACAGTATTTACAATATTTACAGTAACACATATACACAGGAAATGGGGAGAGGACAACAGATGATGCCAACGATAAGAACTTAACAAAACAAAAACAAGCCTAAATGCCTTTACCCAAAACATACAACTAGCTACAAAACAAAAGGGTGGCAGAGCCAAACAAAAACCCAGACTCCACACACACACAGTGCGCCGCAAGTAACAATTCCCCCTTCTAGGTCTGATAGCATGTGGGATTAATTACTAAAGCAGGGAAGAGAAACACTAGTCATACTACATCTCAGCTCATCACAACCCCAAATTATGACCCCTAACTCTTACAGTGTTGTCACAGTTTGTTGGCATACAATATTTCTTGTGATAATCATGTCTTAATACCCCCACCTTGTGGTGAATACGTGTCAGTGCATCCTGATGTTGAACGGAACAATGGGACTCAGTCCTGCATGTACGACCCTCCTCCTCACATTCAACACAGCCTCCCCCCCCAATAACATGACCAAGATTAAAAAACACCTTTGCAAAAATTAACAAAATAAATCACTCATTTCTAGATTGACTGCATTACAACAGTGCTATGAATCAAACTAAAACTAAAATCTGTTTAAAGTGAATGAGTGAACCCTCCAGTGTTTGTACACTGTCAGTATTAATGTGGAGATTTATGTAGTCATGACAACAGTGAATAACATCCCATCAACTCCTCCAGGATACAGGAGTCTATCCAAGCATGCATAGGGAAACTGAGGCGCCATTCCAAACTCTAAACCCAGGATAGAGGGGTTGAGTGAATGTGGTGTGGAAAGTGTGCAGGAGGGTCAGAGTGTCAGAGGAGACTCTGTAGAAGGACAGAGTGCCGGCCGGCCAGTCCAGATACACTCCTACTCTGCCGGAGTGGGAGGAAGGGGCGGGTATGAAATTGCGGTTATTATTGTGCCATGGACAGAACCCGTCACCTCTGCAGCACAAACTCCAGGAGTGGTCATTGCGTCCAAACCTGCTGTCAGAACCCCATCCTCCTTTCCTGCTGATTCCTTTATACGCAATTGCAATCACACCCACCCCACTGTACTCAGCCTCCCAGTAACAGCGAGCCCCAGACAGACCCTCTCTGCACAGCACCTGCCATATGGAGTCAAATCTCTCTGGGTGATCAGGATATGGCTGCTCTCTCCCCGGTGTGCATATCACCTTCCTGTCTCCCTCAGATAGAGACAGCTCTCTGTTTGCTGTGTTGGGGTCCAGTGTGAGCTGGCAGGCATCTGCAGACAGGAAGGAGATTAGAAGAGGCAACATCTCCAACACAATCAACTGCATCAGAACCAGGAGATCAGTACTGCCCTGTGTGGTATGAATGTGTGTGTGTGTTTCTGTTCGTGTGTGCGTTTGTTCATGTGTGTATGTGTGTGTGTGTGTGTGTCTGTTTGTGTGTAGCGTGTGTGTGTCTGTCTGTGTGTGTGTGTGTGTCTGTTTGTGTGTTCGTGTTTGTGTGTGTGTGTGTGTGTGTGTGTGTCTGTTTGTGTGTTCGTGTTTGTGTGTGTGTGTGTGTGTGTGTCTGTTTGTGTTTTTGTGTGTGTGTGTGTGTGTGTGTCTGTTTGTGTTTTTGTGTGTGTGTGTGTGTCTGTGTGTGTGTAGCGTGTGTGTGTCTGTCTGTGTGTGTGTGTGTCTGTGTGTGTGTTCGTGTTTGTGTGTGTGTGTGTGTGTCTGTGTGTGTGTTCGTGTTTTTGTGTGTGTGTGTCTGTTTGTGTGTTTGTGTGTTTGTGTGTGTGTGTGTATGTGTGTGAGTGTGTATGTGTATGTGTGTGAGTGTATGCCTGTGTGTGTCTGTTCGCGTGTATGTGTGTCTGTCTGTCTGATGTGGTTGTGTGTGAGTGTGTGTTACATCTAATGTCACATTTGTTTGCACTCTCTGGCTTATAGTGACACATGAACAAAAAATGTTACATACAGCTGATGTTTTTGAGAGACATCTGAGTGCAGATGTAAATGAGAGAGAATCATTTTTAAATGGCTCCCCCCCCCGCTTAATCAGCATCTACTCATGTGATGTCACTGTTACATGACTCAAGGTGCTGACTCCTAGTGCAGGGCACGAGGGTGAGGACTGATCAAATCCGGACTGAGATGCAGCCAAGGATGGAGGAAGAGGAGTGAAGAAGAGAGAAGAGAGAAGGCAGATACTGTAGAGGAGAGGAGTGGAGGATGATAGACTGGCAGTATAACAGGACCATAGTTTACTGTTTTTCCAAAAACTGCCCTTCTTCTGTTAATCTGTTCTTTCCATTTTAAAGCCTTCAGTGCAGACTTACATTTCCTCAGTCCTGGTCTGAGCCTAATCTCTCCTCCATGGTCCACACTGTAGGAACAGAAGAACAGAGACTGAGAGACACAGACTTTCTGCCTATGAAGTGCAGTGTGGAAACTCAGAGCTCTGTAACAATGGGAGAGTTCCACACACTGCCAGGACTCTACTGATCAGATGAGAACACTGGGCACCATCTTACACATCTCACTAGGTTTTCCATTAACACCAGACATCTACACACACAAAGGAGCAGAACTCTGCTTACAGCAGTGTCTCCAGTTTAAAGCTGGGGTCCTCCACTCCAGCAGAGAGCGCTCTCACTCCTGAGTCTCCTGGGTGGTTGTAGCTCAGATCCAGCTCTCTCAGGTGCGAGGGGTTTGAACGCAGAGCTGAAGCCAGAGAAGCACAGCCTCTCTCTGTGACCAAACAGCCTGACAGCCTGCAGAGAGAAGGAGAGAAGAGCCCTTCACTGTCACAGCTCTGGAGGAAAAGCAGGAGAAATTGCCAGAATACCCGACACTCAGGGTATTCTCATGGTCATAATGCAAATGGAAACTGCAGCATAGAACTATGATATTAATACATTTGGGTGGGACCCTTGCAAAAATGTCATTTTACCCCCACAAAAAGCAGGAGCAAGCATGACTGACAAGCGTGACGTTAAACTGATCAGTACTGTAATTAGGTAAAGCACATGACTTTTCCCTTCACATCCAACATGCACTCTACTCTAAATGGTCTAGTCATCACATCTGGTCACTTCTTGGCCAACCAGATGAGAGTGCATTGTATGCAAAGAGAACATGCCCTGCAGCTATATTTAATTAAATGCTGAGACAATGCTGAGTTGATAAAAAGGCTTTTCAAAGTGACGCAAATTCAAAGCTAGTCCTCTCCCCAAGCTGACTCCAACACAACACAAGACTCTAAAAGACATGCACTGAAATTGCGACTGGCTCCTGAAACTGTGATTAACTAACATCATGTTCCTGTGTTAGTCTTATATATTTGTATAGTTATATATTTGCTCTTTGACCCTGCACTCATGCATTGCGGGTAGCTTGAAAGTCAGTCCCATAGGGGTGGCTTTACCTTGAGGAGATCTGATCTGCTTTACTGACCCTGATTTCAGGTTGCTCGTATAGTCTTATTCTCCCATTTTCAAATTATATATAAAGGTTAATTAGGAGAATCAGAGAATCTGCATTTCCTACATAAATTCTCTCCCTTTTTTTGGTAAGGGATATCTAATTTCCAAAGAGTACAGGCGGGTAAAGGCTGAATCCACTAACAGTAAGAACTCTACCTAATCCTCCCCATGGCATGGTTGTCTCTCAGCAATATTTCCCTCTAACACCAACAATGAAGCTTATTAAATATTAATAATGTTCACATCCTCCTTCACTCTAAAAATGTGACCTATTACTGCATTAGCAACAGGCGATTTGATCTTGAGCATATTTTTCCCTACCTCTAAAGAGGAGAATCATTAGCGGTTTGAAACCTCCCAGTGCCTGCAGTGCAGGTCTCTGTTTAAAGACTGCAGGGGACACACAGGCAAAGGCTACACTCTGCTGTTGTAGTCTAGGTGAGGTTCCTGCTGAATCCCACTGATCTGAGCCTGTCCAAGCCAGAACTACTGAGCTGGACCTGCCAGACAGCCCTTTACCTTCAACACAAGACACTGCATCCAGGTCAGAGACTGCCACTGCAGCAGAGTGAAGCCAGCCACACCAGGGAATCAAATACCCAGCGTGTGTGTACATATATTCAAACTGAATATTTATATCAATGTGAACTACTGTATATATAAAATGAGTTGTATAGCCTAACCTGAAACTCAAAAGAAATTGATACAGCTGGCAAACAACTTCATTTCTGATTGTAAAAGCTGGATTAATTCACTAATAAACATATACACTGCTCGCACAGGTTCAGATCATGTGATTATATCAAGTGAATGTCACCTATATTATAAATATAATGAAAATATGATGGAAAGATCATATTTTCATTATATTTATAATATAGGTGACATTCACTTGATAAAACAAAATAAAATTGTTTGCCAGCTGTATCAATTTCTCTCCAGGGCATGCTCAAATGTGTTGGTATATCTGTCATAACAATGTACAATGTACATGTGGCAGGCATTGTGCATGGATGTTGGGAGCCAACAGGAAAGAGGGACAAACTCAAACCCCGCCCACAGGGGAAGCACAGCTGCAGCTCACCAGCCATTCAAATGGAAACTTTAGCAAAGAGACATTTGGATTCATTGTCGTGCATTTTTCTATGTGTATCATTTTCAGGACGTGTTATTTCATCCTAAAATTTACTTGCTTATTTAAATGGTAGATACATATGAAAACATTAATGTAACACTTTGTTGATTATTTGTGCCATGGCTCCATTCCATTAGCCTAGATAATCAGGAGTTAACTGTACATTATTATTCTCCTCACCCCAGTCTCTGTAGTTTACAGTGTGGATCCTCCAGTCCAGCAGAGAGCGCTCTCACTCCTGAATCCTGCAGGTCATTGTCTCTCAGCTCCAGCTCTCTCAGCTCTGAGTGGTGTGAGCGCAGCACTGAGGCCAGATCATCACAGCAGCCCTCTGTGAGATTACACTGTGTCAGTCTGTGGAGAAAAAGAGACAGAATCTCTGCTCATTATATAAATACACACACTCCTCAAATCTTATTTTAATGGAAATGCAACCATAGATTCAGTGTGATGATTTTTCTGCAACTATAACAGAAAAGGTCTGTGATGAACAGCACTGTCTACACTCCAACAAATCATTTCAGCACACACTTTTGTTGATATTTTCTTTTAAAAGAATTCAGATAAAATGTCTTCTTGCAAGTCTAGTTAAAACAGTAAACCCTGTGAAGAGATATTGGGTGTTAATATCACAACCACTGTGTGTGTGTGTGTGTGTGTGTGTGTGTGTGTGCGCGTGTGCATGTGTGTGTGTGTGTGTGTGTGCGTGTGCACGCGTGTGTGATTGGTATTAGCTGCAATGCTTTCCAGTAGGCTCAAATCAACAGATGTAGCAATGAGCTGAACAGGCTGTCCAGATAAGACAGACCAATAAGAAAGAACAGTATTTGTAGTTTTAGAGAAGTTGTGACGATGTAATGCAGTAGGATAACTGCAGAATAAGTAGAAGATAAGAAAGAAAGTGAATGAAATAAGTTTAGTCATTTATTGTGTGCTGCATGAGGTTCTCTTACTTCTGTAAGGATATATGGTGAAGAAGTGAATTAGACCTCTTTGTGGATATTTCTGAAGGAAATCCCTAAAAGAGCCTAACTCTTGGTGTTGTAACGGTATGAGAAACCCCATGCCAGCCTGTCAGTACAGTAGGCATACCTGCCATCCTAATGTGCTCTACACTGCCGATGTCATCACCCCCTACAGACACATCATTGTTACCCCACATTTGCTTTGAATATTTGATTGGCCCAATGAGCCCTCAGGATTCTACATGTAGGATCTGATGACTGACCTTGTAATGTCTAAATATCTCCCCCTCACTCCCAAACACCTGTATAGACTGATTATACAGGTCATAAAGAGAGTGCTGTCAGGAGTCATCAGCTGTAAACTGCATTAATTTAACTTCATGCACTTTGTCAGTGACATCGCCCTCTGGTGTTAATAAGAGAAACCGCAGCATCCTGGGTTGTTGCTCATGGGGGGATGAGCAGATATTTTAAGTATCATCTGTCATTCAGGTTATTCATGCTATTTCCCTGCCATCTATTGAAAATTTAGCAGCACCACTCACCTCAATGTCTGTAGTTTACTGTTTGGACTGAGTGCAGCACAGAGCAGCTTCACTCCTGAGTCTCCCAGGTTACTGTTGGTGAGGTCCAGCTCTCTCACAGTTTCCCATGATTCCTCTCTGAAGGTACAGTTAAAGATTCTGTATAGAAGACAAAAATAAGTTTTCTGAGACAGTGTATACTTTTAGTTGGTATTTTCATCTTCAAATGGTCAGAACCAGTTCCATTGGTGTTTACCCACAAACACAGACACACAATAGGCTTTAATTTGCATGACTTGAATTGCATAATGTGATAAAAGTTAGAATGAAACAATGAGGAGCAAACCCCACCAGCAGGGGGTGGTACAGGCTAGCATTTGGTACAGATCAGTTAGGACTCTACTGAACTAAACTCAAAGAAAATGTGTACTTGTATATTGTAATGCACAATTTTGCGTTTCTCATAAACATACTCACTGCAGTTTATCAGCATCGATGTGTTATTTACATTTCCCTATATGTATATTTGGGTATATAAAGTTCTACACTGGATATCCCCTCTCCATCATGGGAAATATAACAAATTTCTGAATGAAAACAGTGACATGAAAACTTAAAATTTCAAATCACTTGAACTGTTAAAAGTTATAGTGCCTTTTCCTAACTGCATAGTCACAGGCACTGTACGTTTTACTACAGAGACTAAAATGTTCCTCCTCAACAGCACTTGTACAGCAACATGCTAACATTTCACAGCCCCAGGCCCCACAGTATCATCCAAACAACCAGATACAGCGGTTAGCACTGGCAACCAGAAAACCCACTGAACTCAACAGAACTGGAATGGAAGCAGAAGCTACTTCTTATTGCAGGAGTTGAAGCAGCCAATACATTGACGAGCACCCCCCAACTTGTCCAATTCCCTTTGACTATAATGAAGAAACTCACAGTGTTTTCTACTAAGCTAATACATGTACTTGTCTGGCTGTAATCACAATAAAACCATGCGGGACATTACATTACGTCATTTGGCAGATGCTCTTACCCAGAGCGACTTACATAGGTTATACCTTTTTTTTTGTTGATTTGGTTTTTTTTTGTTGTTTAACAATGTTATCCATTTAAGCAGCTGGATATTTACTAGGCAATTTTGGGTTAAGCAGCTTGCCCAAGGATACAACAGCAGTGCCCTAGTGGGGAAATCAAACCGGCAACCTTTCAGTCCTGCTCCTTAACCACTATGCTACACTGCCGGCCACTTTACAGTGGGGTATTTACTTTTGGACATATGTCTTTTCTCTGGATGCAACTCAAAAATGAATTTTGGATGATGTTAGGCTGACATCTCTGAATGTGATAGGTCAGTGATGTAAAGCTGACCAAGACCACAAAAAGGACTGAGTACCCCACATTAAAGTAGGCAGAGTGCATAGTTTGTTTTCACTGATAATAACTAGCATGTGGGTGTGTGTCAAAGATACAGAGGTGACAGATATGCCATCCAATGAGGTACAGGCTGCTGGAGTATACCCTGTTCCTCCACAACACAAGGGTTAGTTACACACATTTTTGGGGTGTCCAACAGACATGACCCCAATGAGCCAGAGGTCTGACTCCTTCTGAACACTTACAGTAGACTCTCTCGCGGATCTGCCAATGCTTGAAAGTTCATAGCAGGCAACAGAGCACTGCACTAACACCTAACTTTACATGTTATATAAGCTTACAGGAATACATCTGCTGTGCTAACTTGAAAAAACACGACTTATCATTTCTCCCCCTTCTACCCTCAGCGCTATCTGCATTTTAAATCTACATCTACATCTGCATCTGTATTTAAAAAATGTACAAATTTGTGTTTAACCTCTGGCCCAGGAAGGCGTTACATGCTGTCTGGATGCTACACTGCTGAAATCATGAAGGGAGAAGCAAGACTGGGATTTTCTTCTTAAAGGGTTTATTTAATATCTATGGAAATCAGTTGCTACAGTTGTCAAGATGCCACCTATGCATGCTGGCATGGCGCTCCTGATCTCTGATAAACATTATAAGTAATAAGAGGAAACAACCTTTTGTTTTCTCATGATAACGAGCCTTGTTATCTCGAGATAATGAGATAAATTAACCAGTTATCTCGAGATAACGACATTAAAAAAATAACTGCAAGCACAGCTGTTCTCGGCCTCCGTGAATATCAAATGTTCTGCTACCCCTAATAATTCTTCCCGCCACTGGTCTATCCTATCTGGATATGCATCCTATCGCTATAGGGCCTACTGCAAAGCATTCGAAGTACGACCAATTACAGCTGCAATCACCATGGATTCCAGCATATTTCAGCCATCAAATATACCTTCCCCTTCCAATCCAACCACAGTGCATCAAAGCAAATGATAAAGAGTTGCACCTACTTGAACATCTGTAGACTACAGTTCAGTCCAGCAAGGAGTAGCTTCCCGCCTGATTCTCCCAGGTTACAGAAGCTGAGATCCAGCTCTCTCAGGGGTGAGGTGGCTGACTGGAGAGCTGAGGCCACAATTTCAAAGGACTCCTCTGTAAGGTTACAGTTACTGAATCTGAAAAGAGCAAAATAATACAGCATTTATGGCCAAATATTCACTATAACAAAAATATTTCTACTTCCCAATGTCTCTGACAGAAAAATATATATTGTATTTGTATGGACAACTTTGACAAGCTTTCATTATTTTAATCAGAGTATATTAAAAGATTTAAATTTGCTATCTCATATTGATCTCATTGATTTTAATCACTTTTATAGCAGTGACCACCCCACTGTTGTGGTGTTGTGTCTGCTGCTGTGAGACTCTCTGCTACTCCTGAGGTTCCTGATAACTCAGCCACCTCCTGCTGCTGCTTCCATCCCCACAACACGGTGTTCCCGTCAGCAAGATCGCCACCACGCTCTCACAAGCTCGAATCGGCCTGTCAGTGTGGTGAGAGACTCTCAAATCTCCTGCTCAGTTCTGACTCTCAGTTCTGAATAAGAATAAGCATGGGACCAAAGGAATTATACATTCTGTCACGACCTATACAAAACTGAGGGAGTCTTAGAGAAAGAGACCTTATGAAGGAACAGTTTCCATCTGTGTGAAAAATCCACAAGTCTACAGTTAAAGTTGTCATATCTCATTATTTTCCTTATAGAAGGCATGAAACTTTCCCCAGATAATTTGGTATGTGGTTTTTGCAGACTGACATTTAAAAAAAAAAAAAACATTTTGTTTTACACCCTCTTATCATCTTTAAACACTGAGGAATACAGAGATTGCAGAAGTCAATAATACTTTCAAATGTCTTTGCGTGAGTGCAAATTTCTCCTGTGACTGGACTCATTTCAGATATTTATCCAACAAGTGTACTTTTTAAGGAGGAAATCAAAATCAGAATTTATTTTAAACTTCTTTTTGAAAATCTATGTAACCTAAACAATCCTCCCACATTCTGGAAAATGATTAAATCGCTGATGGGGACTAAAGCCTCTGTCACCCTCCCTCTGCAAATTTATGAACACAATTTTGTAAATCTTTTTAATCAATGTTTTTTTTAATCTACTGGATCCTTTTTTACACTTTAATGAATGCTTGGACAGGCACAGACAGAAGGGATCCATCTTGTCTACATATTGTCTAATTTAATCCAGTTTCTGGATCTGTCTCAGACCTTAAAGATACTGAACTCTGAAGTCCTGCTGGTCCTGACACCGTGAACACTTGCCTTTTAAAGCTGGCTGTAAATTTATTTACCAACCACATCTCTAAGCTTTACTGCTCAGCTAAACATAATGCTCAAGTTAAGGCTCAGAAAAAACACTTCTTAAATGACAATAATACAGTAATGCATAATCACGATTTAGGTCTGGTGATAGTATCATAACTATAACTATACCTCCCTGAGAATGTTGCATATTCTAAACAATATTCTCATACTGAAACAAATAAAAATACTGAGAAAATATTTTATCCACTCTCAAGAAATAGGATGGCATGATGTTTAGGGAAAATGTATAAACTAATTCCACTCAAATATTCAATATTCCATTGTAACATTAAGGTGGACACAGGCCATATTTCTCAACTACTTTACCCCTCTCTTGCCTACACAAACAGTTTAACATGAACTCTATAAATGTCCATAATAGTTTTGATTTTTTTTAAATTTTGTGATTCTGCAATGGTTTAAGCATTGAAAGGAAAATCTAATGAGATTTTGATTATATGGCAACATGGTACAGCTAAATATGCACTATCATATTCTAAAATATGTTTTAAGGATAATCATGCTATGTTAGAAAGGTGATATTCATGTTAATACTCACAGAGCCTTTCTGCAGCACCTCACAGCTGGAACCAGTCTCCTGCGCCCCTCGTCTGAGGTGTTGTATTTCCTCAGGTCAAACTCATCCAGCACCTCCTCTGACATCAGGAGCATATAGGCCAGGGCAGAGCAGTGCACAGGTGAGATCCATTCACCAGAACAACTTCCTGAGCTCAGGTACTTTTGGACCTCCTTCATAAGTGAATCATCATTCAGTTCAGCCAGACAGTGGAGCAGATTGATGCACCTCTCTGGGGTGGAATCCTTCCTTTCCAAACTCTTTATGTACTGGACTGTTTTCTTGATGCTTTCTGAGTTGCTTCCTGTCTGTTTCAGAAGGCCTTTGAGAAGGTTCTGATTGGAATCCAGTGAGAGGCCGAGAAGGAATCGCAGGAAAAGGTCCAGGTGTCCATTCTTACTCTCCAAGGCCTTCTGAACAAATCTTTGATGGAAGTCATAGAGTGAAAGTTCAGCGTCTTTAGACCATTGACCTAAAACAGACTTCAGTGCATTTACATTCTTATTTATAAATGAGTGAAACACAAACAGAGCGGCCAGGTACTCCTGGATGCTCAGATGCACAAAGCAGTACACTTTCTTCTGATACAGCACAGACTCCTCTTTAAAGATTTCTGTGCACACCCCAGAGTACACTGACGCTTCAGTGACATCAATGCCACACTTTCTCAGGTCCTCTTCATAGAACATGAGATTGCCATTTTCCAGGTGTTGGAAAGCCAGCTGCCCCAGTTTCAGAATTATGTCTTTATCCAGTGCCAGAAGCTTTTGTGGATCTGTCTCATTTCTTCCCTGATATTTCTGATCCTTGATGCTGGACTGAATGAGCAGGAAGTGTGTGTACATTCCAGTCAGAGTTTTAGGGATTTCTCCACAGTCAGCTTCACCAAACAGTTGCTCCAGAACAGTAGCAGAAATCCAGCTGAAGACTGGAATGTGACACATCGTGTAGAGACTCCTGCATGATTTCAAGTGAGAGATAATTCTGCTGGCCTGGTTCTCATCACTGAATCTCTTCCTGAAGTACTCCTCCTTCTGTGAGTCACTGAACCCTTGTACCTCTGTCACACGGTGGATATACTCTGAAGGGATCTGATTGGCTGCTGCCGGCCGGGAGGTGATCCAGAGGAGAGCAGAGGGAAGCAGATTCCCCTTAATGAGGTTTGTCAGCAGCATGTCCACCGAGGACGTCTTTTTTACATCAGACAACACCTCGCTGTGTTGGAAATTGAAGGGAAGTTTGCTTTCATCCAGACCATCAAAGATGAACAAAACTTTGTCGACATCAGAATTAATGTTTTCAATCCCTCTTGTTTCAGGGTGGAAGACATGCAGAAGCCCAAGCAGACTGTATTGTTCATCATGAATCAAGTTCAGCTCCCGAAAAGGAAGAACAAACATGAAACGAACATCCTGATTGGCTTTTCCTTCTGCCCAGTCAAGAACGAACTTCTGCACAGAAACTGTTTTTCCAATGCCAGCGATCCCCTTCGTCAGCACAGTTCTGATGGGTTTCTCTTGTCCAGGTAAGGGTTTAAAGACGTCATTGCAGTTGATTGCAGTGTATTTTGTGGTCTGTGTCCTGCATGCTGTCGCAATCTGCCACACCTCGTGTTCATTATTGACCCTCTCACTGTCCCCCTCTATGATGTAGAGCTCTGTGTAAATATTGTTGAGGAGGGTGTGTTTTCCTGATGTTACAACCCCTTCAAATATGCACTCAAACCTCTTCTTCAGACTGGATTTCAGGTTCTCTTGGATTCTTTGTGCACATTTCTCTGTAAAAATTGAGACATTTTCATAAGAGTGTGGCTGAAGGGCGTGGGAGTATTAATGTGTTATACAGCAGTAGTGTGTCTGTTGGCTGTGGTATTAAACAGCTCTGGTGTGTTTGTAGTTAGTGATGGTGTAGGTGAGAGGAATTGGTGAGGTTTTCTAAAAGATGACCCTGTTCAGATAACCCTTTTCTATTTGCAAGATAAATGGAGTGAGAGTGAGTGTGAGAGTATTATGTGGTATTGCATAGCAGTAGTGTGTCAGTAGCTGTATTATTAAATAGCAGTTGTGTGTCTGTAGATAGTGATGCTGTGGGTGAGATGAATTGATGAGGTTTTCTAAGAGATGACCATATTCTGATAACCATTTTTGATTTGTAATAATAATACAGTGAAAATTATTATTATTACTATTTTCTGCTTCCAGGTCCTGATCATTGGAGCACAGGGGTGAGGCATCTACAATCATGGACTGCAGAGAAATAAAGACACCAGTTAAACCAGAGATTAAGGATATACAATGAAAAAGATAATATGAAGACAAAGAAATAATTGTAGAAAATGCAATTCAGAATATTAGCTGGAGAAACATTACAGTTTTTCCAGTGAAGTCAGATGAATGAGTGAGTATCTGAGACAGACAGGTGAGCTTTGTACTGGACAGACAGATTCAGAAGAATGAGGGGCTAAAGGACAGACAATCCAGCCAGTCAGTGAATAAGAGGGCTGCATGAATAAAGGCTGACAGACACAGGTAAATGAGTGAATACAGTACAGATCACAGTTAGAAGAATATGTAAGACCTGGATACACTGAGGTGAATCCGTGACTCCGGGTAAAGACAGACTGTGGTGAAAGGGTGACTCCAGGCGGAGACAGATTCAGGTGAATGAGTGACTCCAGGTGCAGGCAGAGTCAGGTGAATGAGTGACTCCAGGTGCAGGCAGGTTCAGGTGAATGAGTGAAGTCATTTACCTGCTGGCAGAGTCTCTGCTGGCTCATCTGCTCACACACTGCAGAGATGGACTGGAGCTCTGACAGCTCACTGCAGACACAGGAATGCACATTTAATCAGTGCTAAAGCAGCAAAATGGCTAAAGGAAAAACAAGCTTGGTATATTAGTATATGATTAGACGCCTGCTGGAAAGCATCACAGAGCTTCACTATTTCCAAAGAGTATTTTACCAGAAGTGAACCCACTTTGGCTTCATAAATAGTCACTGACTTACCAGGATGTAGGATTTAAGGAGAAATGTAACAGACAGAGCAAACAGAAGGGTCTTTATGTTCCAGTGTTTCCTGGCAGAAATGACCTCTATGGCCTTTCATTTATGTACATTTATCTTATCACATCACCAGCTCATTTAATCATCATGAAGAGCACATGGTTACAGACACACTCCGTCTGACTTTGGACCAGCGTGAGTGAGACATGAGACTGTTTGCAGTCTGACTGGGTTGTAAAGTGAGGAAGAGCAGAGGCCTGTTGGACAGGGAGTCTTACCCTGAACCAGCTATTGGTTAATGAGCCACACCTGCTCTGATCAGCAGGCTTTAAATGCAGGTGTGTGGCTGCAGAGGGGGGTTCATTCTTTTCAGTTTGGATGTGTGCTGTTTGTCCAAGGCTGGTTCCTGTATTTATTGGTTTTGAAATGATTGTGTTGTAGGTTTCACCCCTTCTGCTCAATTTCTTTACTCACAGTAGTGATGGGCAAAATGAACCTTCTCAACTCAATGAACCATTTGAAGTAATTGTTTCAAAATAGATTCATTGTGTCAAGCTGCTCAAACCTTCCACACCACAATGAGACCTACTGTTACATGGAAGTCAGGGCAACCAGCCCTCTCGTTCAGACCACAATGAACGTCTATATGACTTTTTTTTACATTGACAGAAGCTCTTATCCAGAGTGACTTACAATCAATTACATGTTTTTACAATGTCATCCATTTATACAGCGGGATATTTACTGAGGCAATTGTGGGTTAAGTACCTTGCCCAAGGGTACAGCAGCAGTGCCCCCATGGGGCATTGAACCAGCAACCTTTCAGTTACAAGTCCTGCATCCTGCTCCTTTAACACTGCTCCTTAACCACTATGCTACTACAGGTGTATAACTCTCTAAGCGGTGATGATGAGCGCGTCCTTCACATAATAAATGCGATCTAAACTCACCATGATTTCACGCGACAATGTAACATACTACAAATGTAATCACTCATGGTCGCACTGGGTACTACACTGAAAAATAGCATGCAGCATACAGTATATACTTGTGTAGTACGCAGTACACAGTATGCAGTAGGCGGTTTCGAATACAGCCTAAAACCCTTTCCGTTAAAAATGATCCATTAATTATGCACTCATATCACAATGGAGACTGCAACATAAATATATCAAAACACTTCTTCTGTCCTTCACATGACCATATACTATAAAAATGAATTTGAAGATGACACCAAAACTAGTTGCCAGTAAAAATATACCTAAAAAGTAGTAGATTGCTGCGTTCTGTTGTTTTAAAGCCAAATTGCTAGACTTTAAATTATACTGAATTATAAGTTATACTGATTGAAACTGATAAATTGTACTCTTGTAGTGAATGGGACGTGCCAGGTTTAAGCTAATTACTGAGGGTACATGGGCATTCATTTGAAAAAGAAGTCGACAACTTTGAACAACAACTGCGCATCTTGCCCCCTCGGAACATAGAAAAAACCCAGAAAACATTCCTGAATAGTTCCCTGATGGTCTACACATCTGACGATGACTGAGAGCTGTGAATGACAGCTTGCTTATGTCTGCGGTTTCATCAGTCTGCCAAGAGAAGAATGGAGCCTCCTCTAATTCCTGCTTGATTTCGCTTTTAATTGAGATGGCTATTGCTGAAATCAAATCGTTTTGGATGGTTTTAGACATGCCGGCAAACACCGATGAAGACTGCAAATGCTCTGCAAGTAAATCGTCATATCGTGCAATCACCTCTAGCTCTCTATAGTTTCCCTTGTCTGAACTTGCCCCTTCGATATGCCCCCTGAATGCTAATTTTTGCATGCCCAGATAAGTAGTGGCATCAACCAGGCGCTTCACAGTATCTCTATTACGACACACATTTGCATTGTGCTGCGCCATTTTCAACCGTACACCCTCATCCACTTGACTGATTGGCATCCTGCCCAGCAATTTCAATCTAACTGCAGCACCAACGTGGTCTTTACATCTATCGTGGCGTTTTGTTGCCCTATCCAAATTCTTTCTATCACTAAATCCCTGAATACATCATGTTTGAGATTTCCCCATTATCAGGCAAGGCCTGCAATACAGACGGTTATTCGTTAGGCTGCCAGTGAGCCATCGGTATTTCTCATACCATGTGGTGTTGAACACACTGACCTTACCATTTGGTTTGGTCTCCATCTCCATTTTTGGAACTGGTCTCTCTGCTGCTGCTTCTCACTGTAGTTCAACGAGTGAAATGGTGTATTTAATAAAACACGGACAACATCCGCTGTTTCCATTGGGGCTTTATTAGCGATCAACAAAGCTAACTTCCAAAAGAAAAAAAAAAAACTTCTCGACTAAACACAACAATTGTTATGCTTGCTGTATGACGCAAGACAAGATTCTTGCATGATATGATTGATAACCCCCTCCCTCAAAACTCTGATTGGGTATTCACCAGCGCAGTCAGGTCCGCTGATTGGTTCACTGATGTTAGGCGCTAAATCCAGAGCCTCTGGCTAGACCCGCCCAAAGGGAGGTCCGTCCTCCCTTACGGCCATTCACCCTCATGTTAAAAGCCAGGACTCATAAGCCGCTGGGGTAACAACCTTTTATAATGGACATCAATGAGAGGCTTGGGGAGGTCGGACCTCCGTACAGTAATTTTCAATTGCGGTGGGGGAGAGGATTTTTGTGGCTTCGAAGTGTTAAAATAGTAATATTATCAGTATTTTAACAGATTAATCTGTTAAATTTAAGTGTATTTATTGTATTTGTGTATGTATTTAAGTGTGCTTATTTATTTGGAAGTTTATTTTTCCCTGAAATTTTAGGGAGAGTGGTCCTCCCTTTCCTCAATGGACGAGCCTCCTCTGCTTTACACCTACCATTCCATTGGTTAGTAGTTGCTAATATCCTCATGAGAGGCTTCAGGGAGCAAGAGGTAAAACTACTGATGCCTAGCTGACTTCACAACTTCACTCCACTGACTTCACAAGAGCCTTTTTGTAAACTTGTTTATTTATTTTTCACCTCTTGATCCACCAGGTTTTGTAAGTATACCCTGTCTGCAAACCTGAGAATTGTTGTACAACCCAGCTATAAAGAATATAGCACAAAAATGCACTTTTATTTTCCAAGACCTCTTAAAATTATGATCCAAAGCACATGCTTTGAATGTTCTGACTTCCACTCCTTGTTGCCATTTCTTCTCCAGACTTTGAATTTGACTAAGCTCTGAAATTAATTCAGCATCTGAGTAGTTTTATTTGTAGTTGAAATCCAGTCTTCTGATTTATTCTGTGCACTCAATTGTAGTTAACTCATTTATTAAGCAGTAACTTTAGACATATAGTTCACCAGTACATCCGGGAAATGTTTACATTTATACTGGGATGGAAGATATGCCATCTGCCAACTTGCGGGCATACCCCATACACATACAGCAACTACACTTAGGCTACTTTCGGAATTTTATACGTTGGGCTTTTATTTATCATAACAAACAAGCATGATCATGTGCTTCCTCTTCTGATGTCATCAACCGTGGAGCAGATCAGACTCAAGCAAAAGCAGGTGCACCACATTTATCCAAAGCTCGCTCAAATCTCAGGTAAGATCTTGGTACACTGGGCTTGGATAAACCCACTGAGACTTCTGTCTTTGCCAAAGTGACCTCACCTTGACTCAAGAAGGTGACGTTCATCACTAGACATATTGGGACGCTCCATGTCATCTTCACTCTTCATAGACAGACAGCTGGGCACCGGTGACTCTGATCTCTGTGGTCTGACCCTGATAACAGCACATGGAGGCAGGACTTAAAACTTCACACACATTTTACTGTTAGTTCATACACAAATAATTATACAGTGATGAAATATTCAGCATAGCAGTTCTACGTATATTAAATGGAAAGAACTAGAGGATCGAAATGCATATTATCTTTTTGAAGTTTCCGATAAGGTTTCAAGATGACAAACAGAAATCAAGTTTGCCTTCAAAGCAGCTGAAGATCTCAGTGGCTTCCCTGTTCAAGGTCACAGCGTGTCTGAATTATTTGATATACTTTTCTTTTGCTTATGGTAGGGTCTCAGTGTTTTCAGTTCAAACCCCTATTGCCACTTCCTCTCCAGACTTTCAATCTGGCTAAACTCTGAAATTTATTCAGAATCTGAACAGTTTCATTTATAGTTGAAATCCAGTCTTCTGATTTATTCTGTGCACTGAGGTGTAGTTAACTCATTTATAAAGCAGTATCTTTAGACATATTGTTCATAAATACATGCATAAAATGTTGATATTTATATTGGGATAGCAAGTGTGCCATCTGCCAACTTGCGGGCATAACCCATACATATACAGCACCTGCACTTAGGCTACTTTTGGAATTTCCTAAAGAAATAATCACAATGAGTCTGAGGTCTGCCTCATTACAAACATGTACTTATGTACCATACGAACTCATTTAAACAGACATCATCTGGATACAAAATCATGCGACCATATTAGGAATTCCAAAACTTGGACTCTTTGCCCTTTCTTCCTTATCATCTTCTGCTTCACCGCAAGCTTCCTCCTCTCTTAGCTCTGGCGCTGACTAGCTAGCCATGTAGCTACATTCATGCCTAATGTGCCTTGTGAAGCCCATAATATTTGATGAATATTTCATGCCCTACATCTGTTTAAACATAATCTTAAGTCTGACTTAAAAGACAACAGAAGTAAATGTGAATGAAAATGTTTTTTTTTTTTTTTAAGTATGCACTTTCCTTTCAGGAAATGAAGAAATGGAAAAATCGTAACACATGCCACAACTGTCAGGGCTCTGCCCCCTTAAGCCGCGGTGTTTTGTTTTTCCCTGTCCATGTGCTTTTGTTTTCCTTGTGTTCCAGCCCCGCCCTGCTCCCCGCCTGGTCCCCACCCACCTGATTTCCTCATTGCCTTACCTGCCTTACCTGCCTGCCTGCTCACCTGCATCCCATCTCCTCGTCACCCCAGCCCTATATCTTCGCTGTGTGTCTCTGTCTTGTTGCTAGTTTGTTTCAGTGTTTTCTATCTGTCTCGTCCCCGCCGTAGTTTTCCTGCTCCTTTGCCACATTGCCGATCCTGCCTGATTCCTGATTATAATTTCTGCCTGCTGCTTGGACTCGACCGCTTACGACTCACCTGCCTGGTTCCTGATCCTGTCTGCCCCGACTCCCGATCCTGGATTTGCCTCCGGACTGCTTCTCTGTGTTGTGAACCCTGCCTGTCTCTGGTCTTACGAATTGCCTACCAATTTCAATAAACGCCTGGAACCGGAAAATCCTGTGGTTCACGTGTGTGTCCCAGTCACTGGTGTAACAACAACACTAAAGTGGCACTGTATCAATTCACTGAGCTGAGTGCTGCAAGGTTTTAACCATGTGCTGGGCTTTTATTTATCATAATAAACAAGCATGACCATGTGCTTCCTCTTCTGATGTCATAAACCACGGAGCAGATCAGACTCAAGCAAAAGCAGGTGCACCACATTTATCCAAAGCTGCTTGCTCCAATTGCAGGTAAGATTTGGGTACACTGGGCTTGGATAAACCCACTGAGACTTCTGTCTTGGCCAAAGTGACCTCACCTTGACTCAAGGGGGTGACGTTCATCACTAGACATATTGGGACGCTCCATGTCATCTTCACTCTTCATAGACAGACAGCTGGGCACCGGTGACTCTGATCTCTGTGGTCTGACCCTGGTAACAGCACATGGAGGCAGGACTTAAAACTTCACACACATTTTTCTGTTAGTTCATACACAAATAATTATACAGTGATAAAATATTCAGCATAGCAGTTCTACGTATATTAAATGGAAAGAACTAGAGGATCAAAATGCATATTATCTTTTTGAAGTTTCCGATAAGGTTTCAAGGTGACAAAGAGAAATCAGGTTTGCCTTCAAAGCAGCTGAAGATCTCAGTGGCTTCCCTGTTCAAGGTCACAGCGTGTCTGAATTATTTGATATACTTTTCTTTTGCTTATGGGAGGGTCTCAGTGTTTTCAGTTCAAACCCCTATTGCCACTTCTTCTCCAGACTTTCAATCTGGCTAAACTCTGAAATTTATTCAGAATCTGAACAGTTTCATTTATACTTGAAATCCGGTCTTCTGATTTATTCTGTGCACTCAGGTGTAGTTAACTCATTTATAAAGCAGTATCTTTAGACATATTGTTCATAAATACATGCATAAAATGTTGATATTTATATTGGGATCGCATTTTGCATATTCACAAACTTTTTAAAACCAAGTAAAACAAAACATTTTTCAGTGTGCCTTTTTCGATTTTAAAGACTGACCCCACTCTGTTTCTGTTGGTAAGGCAGTGTGCAGGGTTATCAGTAAGTTTGAGAGACACAATATGTGCAGAAAGGAAGGTCCAGGGTCCTACATCAAATGGTAAGCATTTTGAAGATTACCACAAAAATTGTGTATTGAGTGTGGAAGGTTTTCCTGTAATATACTTTTCAAGCAAGCTTCTCCAGATATGTGCAAAGTTTAGTGTCAATTAAAATAAATAATCGCAGTAATTTTTTCCTTTGGTTAGGCAGGGTGCAGCAAGACACAGGAGAGGCACTTTACTTTCAAGGCAGGAAAGACAGACAGTAGAAAACCATGAGACAGACAGTTGCACCATGTTGGACAGACTTCAAAATCTAGAGAGCAGTGTTGTTTTCCTGTATGGCCATAAAATGGTATGTTTGACCACTTCAGGCACCATGCGTGTGGATATCTGTGTGTATGTATGTTCGGGGTTTTCACTTGCCTAAGTGAAAAACCCACTGCACGCCACTGCTACTTACCTTCCTGGCCAAATAAGATGTTACAAATTGAATAAGCTCTTGAGTTTGGTACATGGCTAACTAGCTACATTCATGTCTAATGTGCCTTGTGAAGCCCACAACATCTGATGAATATTTCATGTCCTAGATCTATTTAAGTATACTCTTAAGTCTGAAATAAAAGACAACAAAAGTAATTTTTATTGAAAATGTTTTCTATTTTTGAAGTATGCATTTTCAAATCAGGAAATATAAAAATGAAAAAAACTGCCATGACAGATTCCACTAAACTCAAGTGGAAGCATATCAATTATTTGAGCTGAGTGCTTAAAGGTTTTAACCTTGCACTTAGCTTTAATATGTCAAAATAAGCAAAATCATTTCTTTCCCTTTCTGTTGTCATGAACCTTGCAGCATATCAGACTCAGACAAAAGCAGTTTCACCATATTTATCCAAAACTTGCTCAAATCTCAGGTAAAATCTTGGTACACTGGGCTTGGATTAACCCGTCGTGATATCAGTCTTAGCCATTGTGACCTCACCTTGACTCAAGGGGGTGATGCTCCTCACTAAACTTAACTGGACGATCCATGGTCTGGTCACTCTTCACAGACTGACAGCTGGGCACCGGTGACTCTGCCCTCTGCAGACTGATCCTGGTAACAGCACATGGAGACAGAATGTCATTAAACTCCACTCATCACAGCAGCTCTGATTAATTACAGAACTGTGTTCTTTACACAAATAAATCCTAGAAAATAATACTGTATCTGTATACTAATAATACTGTATCTGTATACTAATATCTGTACAGCAAAAGCAAACATGTACAAAAAACAAAATGCAGTAAACACTTCAAATTCTACTGCAGAGGAACTGGCTGTACCCAAAGCCCTGGAAACACTGCCTGTCAACACCATGAGACCTACATGAAACTGGGAGCTCCTTCATGCCTCGCTCTCAGGCTCTGACAGAGCTGTGTCTCAATCCTCTCTGTCGCCATTGCCATCACCAGAGACGGGACAATGTGATTTTGCTCTCCAGACGTCTGGATAACTCGGTAGGTAATTGGTAAAGTGGTCAGAGAGACTGACCAACCAATTCTGTGTGATTTATTTCACAGGACTGTCTACAGATAGCTACTGTTTACTCCATAGGGAATGTCGATGTCAAACAGATGGCTGAATCATCAGTCCAATCTCACCTTTTTCCAATGACAGTGTTATCATCTATCATAGTGTTTGTCAAATAGGGGTACGCGGTACCATAGGGGTACTTGGGGGTACTGCAGGGGGTACGTGAGAGAAAGTGGAAACTTACTTATATTTAAGAATAAATCATGAAAATAGGCTATTACATTTTTAAAATAAAATTAGACCTACACGCAGATAAATTAAAAATGAATTTCAATGTATTAAATAGAGTTATTACATGGCTTTGTTGAATACTTGATTCTGATTGGTCGATTAGGGCATTCTGTTATTTCTGAACAGCAGACCGCTGCTATGAATAACAGACCGTTGCTATGGACGCAGTTCTGATCATTGATTCTGGAGCAGTGTTTCTCAAATAGGGGTACCATGGCTGGATCTAGAGGTGGGCAAGGGTGGGCATTGCCCACCCAAATTTTAGCATTTCCCACCCAAATTTTCTGGCCAGAAGCATGTGTAGGCTATATCTGTCAGAGTAGTTACGCTCGTTTGGAATCCTGTAGACAAATCACTTTTTTCTGCCCCCCCCTCGCCAATATCATTGGCTAGCTCAGCAATTTCATACTATTCCCATTTCTGATTGGATGGATACTACAAAACTTGGAGATGGAAAAATTAACTGACAGTTCTACAGTGCATGGCTCTTGATTGAAGACTAGATCATAGCAACGTTTTTCTCATATGTAATTTAACACTGACATATTAAAAAAATCATTGTACATTTATTTTTTGATAGTTTTACTATTATTGGTTTTGTGTTGTGCAGTATAAGGGGCGTTTCTGGTGAGGTTTAGGACATTAGATTAGCGACACCTAATGATAATAATAATAATAATAATAATAACTTATTATTATTATTTTCTTAAATCATTTTTGCCCTCTAACGTAAGATTTTGTGAACTTGTCTGTAGAGACGGGACACACAGTTGCAGGTTCAAATGGCTTTATTTAAACAGGTTTATACCACGGCTTGGTTAAATACTTGTTGCTGATTGGCTGGAGGGGTGTGCATTATTCCCTTCTCCATTATTTCACTTCAGGGTGGTTAACAGCCCCTTGGCCCGCGCCATGGGGCCGCATCACACCACCCTGTCGTGGTTTATTTCCATAGAACTGCACTGCCAGTTGTGCTTTATTCTTTACTTAGAAAGTGTCTGGTTATAATTCCAAGGTGTGAATAGTGTCAAAGACCTAGTTCGCTAGAGATTATTGCCTAATGTCTGCTTTCTGAGCTAGTCTACTTTCACAGGTGCCAGCTAAGGAGCTAACTGATGCACTTTATTATTTTAGTTAAAGTAGTCACATGTTTCTTATTCTGACAGAATTGGGCTTTATGGTATATTTACAGTACATTTGAACCATTATTATTATACACTACAATAGACCACCCAACTAATTAGGTTGCTTCTGAAGGTAAGATTGTGTACCTAATTGAATTGAGGTTTGCCAAAGTGATAGGGGTTGAATACTTTTGCAAGCAGCATATTTCATTGTTCATTTTCTTAAAAAAATATTTTGTGGTGTAAAACTCATGTAATTTAGGCTACTAGTAATTTATTAAATGTATTATTGTTGTAAATTAAAATATCATATATAGAAAAATATTAATGTATTAATTGTTATCCAGTGAAATGAGTGATTTAACAGGGGGGTTGAACACTTTTGCAAGGCACTGTATGCATGTCACATTCTCATTAGGGGCTGAGCCCCCCTAAAGGTTTGATCCTAGAATCGCCCCAGATTTAGGATAGGCTGCTTAGCTAGCTAGCCAGTTCCCCTAGCTAGTTAGCTACTGCTGTCTTGAAAGAGTGGTAGCTTTAGGAATCAGAAGCTTTATAAATCTGTCAATTTATAAATTTACAGTTTTTCTTAATTGCTTTGGCTAATGATATTTAATATTTTCAAAACAACAAGTGCAAAACTCACTTTTTGAAGGTTAAGTCAAAGTAATTGAGAAAAACTGTAATAACACATCGACATTCCAACATTTTTTCTAAATGATTGTTGATGATAGGTCATCTGCTACAGCGAAACAAGCCATGTTCAAACACCCTCAGTAGGATGCAACATGAAGCGGGATTTGAACCAGAAACCATTCAATTCCCTATATGAGATACTGCCACCCCTTATATCTTACACTTCTGTCAAGTTATAGGCTGTTGGTAGCCTATAGGCTGTACTACGCATTTTTTGATATGCTGTAAAAAGAAAATTATGCATTGGTGAATAAAAATTGCCCACCCCAAAACTATGATTGCCCCCCCAGTTGGGGAAATCTAGAACCGGGCCTGAGGGGTACGCCTACTTTCTGTTGCATGAATATGTGCATACGTTTTAGATTCTTACAAAATGTTGGAAATTGTATTTTTGTCTTTTAACGTGCAGTTTCCGGCCTACTGGTGTAGTTAGCCGGCTAAGTAGCCACCGCTGAGTTTGTGATATGTTAGTGACTGGTAACGTTACTTTGTTGCGGTTCAGGATGCTGAGAAGCTTTGCATGGTAGCACTAGCTGGAAAACCACGGTCCTTGGATGGTGAAGCTATGAGCCGTGTCATTTTAAATCAAGTGCGTGTGGACAATCCATGTAGCTAGTCTAATAGCCAGATAATAAGGAAGCACGGTTCGTAAAATGCAAAGTGTGTCAACTGCAAAGCCCCAGCAAGAAGAAAACGTAGAGATGAATGAGGACAGAAACGTCAACATCAATATTCCCAAAGAAGTCCCATTCACCTTGTCTCACTTCACCATCAATGGAAATCTTCAGTTTAACATGAATTATAATGCTGAGTAGGCTAATCTTCAGAAGGCCACTGAGTTTACGTTGCTATGGACGCAGTTCCAACCATAGACTCTAACGAACTATTTTTTTTAGCAGAAGCAATAAAATCATTTGTAAATCAATATTTTGTGTCGAAATGAAGTAGCCGTGTAATAAGCGGGATAATGTACGGGATAATGTACAGCGAGCCGATCATTGTGAAAAAAACCCCGACACAAGCCGGTAATTATTGACATAAAACTGGACTTGCATAAAGCTACATACTGAAATATTTGTGCTGGGAGTTGTAACAAATAAACCTGCTCGGGAGGCATCAAATATAATAACTGTCTCACTGTTATTCTTATTCAGGACTCAAACTGGTGACCCTCTGTCTGCTAGACTGCTTCTCCAGCCTCTGGGCTACCTACCATTTCATAGTATTTTAAAGCAAAATGTTGTAGTCTGGTCAAGGGGTACTTGGCTTAAAAAATCATGAAAAGGGGGTACTTAAGCCAAAAAAGTTTGAGAACCAGTGGTCTATCATATTGCAATAAAATGATTTCCTTTTGTCTGTTAGCTAACCAGTTATTGTTTTCAGAGATAACCTGAGATTTTATTATAAAGAAAACAGAAAGAAACCCTTCTGCTGAAAACCTTACAAATACCCCTGAAAAGGGACAATGGCCACGGGTCCCAGATGTGTTTGTTCTGTCTTTGTAGCTTTAGTTTGCTGCTTTCTGGTTGGCAGACCTGTGAGGACTTCTGATTCGTTTTGTTTCTTGCTCTCTTCTCCTTAGCAATGTTGAATCATAAACACGGGTCTGCAGATTAGATAAACATCACCTCCAAACCCCCGGCTGATCACTCTCAAAAAGCCCAATCACGCCTGTGGCATGTGACAGTCTTTGATACCTGCACGCGCACGTGCATGGGCACACACACCCGCGCACGCACGCACACACACACCTTTTCCTCACCTCTTGCTCTGTGGGTCCACAGCTCCACTGAGGGGGTGGTACATTTCAGAGGCCACGCCCTCCTCCTCTCCTTCAGTATTCATGTAAGAAGCCACGCCCCCTTCACAGGCTCCTCTGACTTTGTTATGGTCTATGCGAGCAGTCGAGGAAAAGCTTCTAAGGACAGAGAAAAAAACTTACAAACCCACAGAACAAGTGTTCTGTAGAGATTAATAACATATTTATGAGAAACAGATCATCTGATATTCCGAACCATTTTTCAGCTCCACAATTTAGGTTAAGTTTGCGGATCTCCTTTGCTTGACTTCACCTCCTACAGCAAACTCTCCCACAAACCCGCACGTTAGTGATGCGCGGGTCAGGGTTTTTTTTAATACTCGCACCCACCCGACCCTTTATGAGAGCCGACCCGCAAAAATACGCGTTAATAAACCACCCGAACCCAACCCGACTCGCAGACCGCCAACTTTAGCCTATATAACGATGGCATCCATATCACAGAGTAAGAGATAACGTTTTCTTAATTAGTGCACGTTTCGAAAAGGACAGACGCTCGTGTAGACAACAAGGTTTTGCATGAGCCACCGCAGGTTACAGAAAAGTGAGCAGCGTTGCACTATTTCATTTTTGGCCTGTCTGCCCAAACATTAGCATAGGCTACTACACTGATTGCAAGGCATAGCCTATTGTATCTTAACCTAATAGCGTTTGGGTCTAGGCTACTAAATAAACAGACGAATTGTTCCAAACGGTGTTCTTTTTTGTTGAATATCAGCAAAATAAGTAACCCTTCATTAAAGACATTAACTCTCTCTCTGCACACACCGCACCCGGTGCCACGAGGGGGCTTTACTCCCTCAGTTGTATTTTCTGTCCCCCATTGTTTCTATGTACCCTATACAAAAACAGCAAAAACAACAAAACACTGTTGTCTAATATTTAGTTGAGTTTAGCAGTCATCTCTCAGTGGTTAGAATCGTTCATAAATTCTATTATTTTGCGTTTTGTAGAGCTACGTTCCCAGTGCTTCGATTCCCTAAATTGTGCGAGGATGCTCAGGTTTAATAGCCTACTGGCCTCACTACTGCTGTGAAATAAAAGCATTATTTGATTTGAAACAGTAGTCTTGTGTTGTTATTTAGCCTTTCTTAGGCCATTGCATGGTTAAATCAACGAATTGCATTAACCCTTTCGCGCCTACGGTCACACCGGTGTGATTTGCCGTTTAGCGCGTATGATAAAACCGGTGCGATTAGAACACTATATTTGGGGGGAAAAAATCTAGCTAATTTTAAACACGCAATGTTTCTGTAAGTTATTTATAACTCAGTCTGAACGCTGCGTTCGACCCGCCCGAAGCCGTGATATTTTTCTAGTAAGCTTACCCGAACCCGCGGGTTATGGGTCGACTCGCGCGTCACTACAGCACGTCGTTTTCAATATTCTTATGCTGGAACCACACAGAGGATAATTGCATTGATTTTGGGTCCGATTCGCCCTCCCCGACGATCGGGGGCGTTCCCGACTCGGGGCTGGTCGGAACCGATTGTCTGCCCAAATGATTCTGTAGTTTGAGGGGTTTACAGACGTAGCCTAATCTTAGTGTTACCGACTTGATCGGAGTCTCCCGAGTTTGAATCGTAGGCCTAAATATCAAACATTGTTTGATATTTACGACTTGAAATCCTGTAGTTTGAAAGCAAGGGCGTAGTTTTGGTGGGGACATTGGAATTATGTAATATGACTTTATGACACTCTAAAGGTAATGCGAACGAGTTCGCTCAAATATTGGGAGGGACATGTCCCTACCGTCCATATGCAAAATTACGCCCTTGTGTGAGAGGAACAGCGATGGAATCTTGAGCAGAAACCCGCAACAGCTAATGACAGCGAGCGAACGGCCGGGAAGCGTGACCAACCCAGTTAACCTTTGTACAAGCCAAGAGCACAATAATATTATTATGGAAAGTCATCTCCATGGCAGTGGGAGGTCAGAGAATATATAAAAATGACTACATTTCTAATGATCACAGGTTTTACTCTCCCCTCCACCTGTGTACAAATAACGAATAGTTTGTAGCAGTAGCTTGCACAAGCCCCGTTTGAGACTAACCCTACGTTCACACCGGGAGCGGCGAGAGCGTCAAAGCGACCGGAAGTCATTCATTTTCTATGTGAGCCAGCGTCTCTCGGCGGCGAGCAGCGGCATGGCCGTTGGCGGCGCGTCTTGGGCGTTCTGGGCGTCAGAATAAAGTTGAAGTCTGGGCAACTTTATGGTAATGAGCTATGACGAGTTTCGGCGGCAACCAATCGGAAGAGAATACTGCGCTCTAGAGAGTTCTAGAGAACACAATGGTGTAAACTTTTTTTCCCACCAAACATTAGTTCCCAAGCACAATGGAGAGGTTGATAATTAATGTATGCTACACACAAATTAACGTTAATGTTAACTAAAGACCAAGGCTAGTAAATGTATCCTATAAACTGCATGTTGAAATTTGACTTAGCATGTAGTATCAATACAAAAGTCACACCACGCAAATGGCTTTTAATTAGTTTATTTTGTTACCAAACATGTAATTATTATTGTTAATTTCTTTCCTTCATCGATCGATTTCTTACCTTAACATTTAAAAGATTTCATGAGGTCAACCCTACTTGTCAGTCGGCACAAAGATACCGGTCGGCACTTTGTTGGAAGGGCGGTCAGAGCGAATTTTGACGCTCTCGCCGCTCCCGGTGTGTCCCGGGAATCGCCACTCTGAAATCGTTTAGTGTGTGGTCCTGCGTCTTGACTGAATCGTCTGGTGTGTGCGTTCTTACGATTAAAATATTAAATCTGTCGCTACGTCTGTGGTCTCCCGCGTTTTTAAAATCTGTTAAGATCTGAAAACCCTCTAGTGTGCACCGGGCATCAGGTAACAATGTTCAAACCCTGCATCGTAAATTGATCATTCTCAAGTATTTGGACATTACGAGTTACATTCGTTTGAAATAAGCTTTTAGCCAGCGAAAACGCATGTAACTCAAACTGAAACAGTAATGTTCAAATTTTCAAAATTTTCCAGATGATGTATTTGATGCATGATTCCAGTTTTATCCGTCACAGTAGGCCTAGCTGAATATACACATTCACAGGGAATGTATCTAAAATACAATATAATAAATATTCAGTGTAATAGGCTACATTTCTATTACCCATTGTTAGGTTAAGGTCCGCTTTGGTTCACTCAAAGAAGCTCTGCGCTAATAACTGCGTCACACTTGTTGCTTCCTGCCGCGCCGCTCTGGTAGCCTACTTCTTAGCGAATACAGTAGCCTGTAGTAGCCCCTCAACTACGGAATTCAGGTCACATTTAAAAATTAAGGTGTCTTTCGAATTTGCATTATTTGATGGAATTTAATGGCACCATTTTATTGGGCTCTTTTTTCTTACTTCCGTATTCAGTCTAAATCTGTTGCTTAACGAGCCATTGGACAAAACGCAACTTTAAACTTGTCTTCCGCTACAGACAAACCAGCCCGCAACACTCCATTGAAATATACACGGTATTTTATAGTCCTGTATTTTATTTATTCGTCTTACCTTACGGTGCTAATAATTCCACAGGTGCTGCTCTCTTTATAAAATGGCGATTGTTCCAGCTGCATAAATCCTTTCACTTTCGTTCTTCTCAGTAATATGACACTGCTTTGACGCCGCCTTATTAAAAAGCACAACTTTTACAGCGCCGTGTAGCCTATCAATATGTCTGTGAAACATAATACATTCCCCAGTGCCCAAGTAAACAACCACCTTATACTGAAATCTGGAAACCGTTTTAAGGTAAGCATTAGCCTATAGACTTCCCAGATAGCAAACAATCATTGAAATTATGTTAAATCAACATTCCGCTGCCTGTCAACGTTAATTTGATTGATTCAACGTCGAACTCCGATGTTGATTCTTCTTCACTTTTGCACTCTCGGTTAATAGGCCATTGAAGCGACGTTGAAATAATAACTAAAGATAAACGTGGTGGTATTTCAACCGATTTTAAACCACAGCAAATTACTATTAATACTTCAAAATATTGTGGAAAAATGTCCTGCTTTGTCCACAGCCAGGATAAATGTTATGAAATAGGCCTATATCTATAGGCCTATTATTAAACATTAGGTTTTATCTATAGGCTATATAAATGACAACGGACTTTACATAAGTTAAAAAAAATCATTCTATTAAGTTCCATAATTTCATTCTTTGCGAATTCACTCCTGCGCTGTCTAGCGTCCAGCCCCACCCACCTGGTCTGGAGCGTAGCGGAGCCATCTCTGAACTGCCTGGGCAAAAGCAAATTCAGAGACAACCCCTGCCCCCATTTGCTGAGTCAGGGCATCTAAAACAGAAACCATAGAATCAAAAAAATGAATTTCAGATTTAAAAAAAAAAGGTTCAACAGAAATTGCACTTAGAAGTTGAATAGTGTACAACGCCGCACTGAGCACATAAGTTAAAGTGTGTAATTACCAAAATAATACAGTAGTGGTGACAATATAGGCAAGTGTTCGATAGACTACCATTTTATACTGACTTTATAGCACAATAGCCAAGCTCCATCAGTTAGGCCTACTTAATAGGGCATTTTCACTAGCATAAAAGCAAAATGCTAACTTTATCGTCGGAAGAAATAATCCTGCTCTGAGTAATTCATGAAAAAACGTGTATTTTATGTTTGTTCATATTTTGGGTTGTCTACGAAATATAGCCTATGCATGCCTCTCTCTTCCTCTCAACTGATCCGTTATCCCGTCATCTAATGCTAACTTTAAAGTGATCAGTTACGTTAGCGAGCTAACTTAACGCATCTGCATCTTTCAGTCTTGACATATTGACGGTAAAACATCCCAAATATTTAACGTAATTTATAGCTACCACGAATATAATAAAACCCTACGGTAAACTAAGGTTAGCTATCTGACTAAATTAACTTAGTGTAGGTATTTATGAAACTGTAGAGTGAACTTAGTCTATGATGTCTAAATCTGACAACCTTGACAGATGTGACGTTTCAATGTCAATTTAAAGGTGTCTAAATTATTGTAACGTACCGGTCCTTTGTGGAAGGATGACGCTGTACAGAGCTACGGGTGCAGACGGCTACGTTGGTCTACCACACGATGGCCTCCCGGTCAACTATAATTCGATGACTTTTCGATCATATTTCCCGGTCAACTATAAATCCATGGCTTTTCAATATCACGTCATCATTTCCCAGTCAACTAAATCGATGACTTTTCAACATCATTGTTACCTAGTCAACTACAAGTCGATGCTCAATCAATTATCAGGTCAACTATAAGTTAATGATATTCCACCGTCAGTCATCAACATTAATATACTGTCGGGTTTCTTCGGTGTTGTAATGGTAATCCAGAATTTATTTACAATGAGATTTAAATCTCAACTATAGTGATGATTCAGATGGAAAATCAATATTTTTTCAATGTCGTCTTTATCTGGGTTATGTAGCCTGTATAAGAGTTAAAACTGTTTATAATGCGTTCTCCTGTTCAACACGTTAAATTTGCTGTCATATTCTGGGACAGTTGAGTGTCTAGAGAGTAGTCGGAGGAGAAGGTTTCGGAATGGCTGCTCTGTACGTTCCGTGCGCTTAAGGCGAGTAAATGACTGAGAAGTAGCCTAGTGATGTTACGTTCGCGACTGATCCGAGTCTTTTGAACGGCTCTTTGGTAGGCTTCACGAACTAAGGGATCCGAGTCATACTTGTGAGCCGTTCATTTTATCGCTGCGCCCAAATTTCACTGCGTGCCCTACATTCAGTCAGTATAGCTCAGTTGTTATAGAGTAGGAATCATAACTAAAGGGTTGCTGGTTTGATCCCCGCAGAGTGAGAGAGAAAATTTCCCCCTCCGATTGTTTCATGGCGGTTACCTTGTAAAGCACAATGACATTAGGTCTATCCATGCCATACGTAATCACATCAAGGAAGCTGCAATGGTTTCAGCCATTTACCAGATATGTAACACACAAACCTGAATTTCATCAGGTTTGTATTTTTGAGCGATAGGAATACGTGTGTAATAGATTAGCATTCAAGAATTTTATTTGGGCTGTGCAAAACAACAGTTTAAAATATATTATTTTCTCATTATTTAGAATAACTCAGAACTGTATTTTAAGAAAAAGATATATATATATAAACTTCATATTGACATGTACTCATTCAAGAATTTAATTTTAACAGTGCAAAACAGCTATTTTACATATTATTTTGGATAAAACAGACCTGGTATTATGAAAGAATTTCAATTATTAGTGCAAAAACGTTTTAGATTTCAGATGAAACACAAGAACAAAAAGAACAATTAAATATTGAAATGTATGTATTTTACAAAAACTGAACCATAGAAAACATCACAACAAATCGCGCGCCGCTGTCAGGCGTATCGTAGCAACGCTCACAGCGCTTTTCATGAAAAGCGCATTTTCTGTTAGGGTAGTGGGAAAATAATGACACACAGGCTGAGGAAGAGCAGCAGGGTTTCCTTTTATACAAATCGCCTTGTCTCTATAGTCTAATCTGTAATATTTCTCTCCCATAGATTTGCACCGAATTGATTCTCAAAAATACGGAAACAAGCGCGTCCTTAGGGCACGCAGTGAAATTTGGGCGCAGCGATAAAATGAACGGCTCACAAGTATGACTCGGATCATATCAGTTCAATACAGAACGTCTTTCAGTTTCCAATTATTGGGCGATTCCGTGTTTTACGGGACGGTTGGCAACCCTAACTGCGACCGAAATCTGGAACTCCTAAGAAAAGTTCATTTTCTCTGGCCCACAGCAGGAGGGATTCTGAGTCCCACAGAGACATTTCAGGTTTTTAAAGGCTGGTTTAGCTGATACCCTCATGCTGTGAGCTGCATGGACTTTACATTTTTATGCATTGTGTAGGTCGCTGGTTTCCCGGTTGGGGCACTACTGCTGTGTGCTTTAAGTAACATATTTTGATAGGCCTATTCTAAACCAGAAAATCAATCTAATCAGAAAAGACTACCAGGATATAACTATAGAATGTTCTGATAGCATTTTCTGATAAGGTCATTCAGACTACCAACATCAACCCACAGGTAGCGCATTTCGATAGTGTCATTAATAGGTGCCGTAGACATAAAGCTGTTTTAAATTGAAATCATTTTTTTTTTTTTTTTTTTACCAGGGTATAACTAGGCCTGCAGAATGTTCTGATAGCCTGAGGGACCTCATCAGAAAATGCTACCAACATAAACCTACAGGTATTACGCATTTCAATCGTGTCATTAAGTAGACATAAAGCTTTGTTTTAAACTCAAAACAATTTTATTCATCAATTTAGCATACAATATTTTGTTATTGCAGAATCAACAATCACAAGGCAAAAGCACATAAGAAATTAAGACAAAAAAAATCTATAGAAAAAAACAACCGTAGAAACATTCAGCGAAATCTTGCAGTGGGGCAGTTAAACTACTACAGCATGCAGATTTAAAATTCTGTAACAAATTGTATATTCCGGGGATAGCCAGATCTGAGGTCATTTAAATTAAATTGGTACAGGAAGTGGTACAGGACAGATGAACTGAACGAAATACCAATTATTAACTCTGCTGTAGCTAACGTTAGCTAGCTAGCCAGCGATCACGCTGACAGCATAGGCTAAACTAAGACTGGAGTTGCACGACGCAACTAACATTGTGTTGAAACTTTGCTAACACAACGGTCTAAACTGGCAAGCTAGCCATCTTAACTAAGTTGTCAAACAGCCTAATGCCAGTAAATGGGCTACGTAGACAACATCACCTCACATATTTTTCGTGTCAGACAATCAACGATCGTGAAAATACATAGGAATAGACTGATCTCCGATTAACGAATATTGGCTGACGTCGGTGCCCGATCGTTTGGTGCATCCCTAGTAGGCCTACACAATAAAGTTTCCACTGATTGTGTGTATGAAAATTACTAATTAGATAAGTATGAATTCGTGTAAGTAAAATAAGTAAAATGCATGCTAGTAGCTAGCGATAGTCAGTTATTGGTGCGTTATCAGTAGACTGAAAATACGATCAACCTTTGTCGATTTAGATAACACAAACAAAATTAAAGAGCTGAATAACAAAAATAACAATAAGCTGGCTTTCTATAATAGGCTTGAAGAAAGGCTGAATTAACATCAACACCACACTAATGATGAAAAACATGCAATACTAACCTTCCGCCAAGTAAGCTAAATCGATGGGTTTCCCGCTAAACCCGAGGAACATGATGTAATTGTGATGTGCGCAGCCACGACTCACTGTAATGGGAGAATTCAAAAAGGGTGAATGAATGGCTTTATGCTGAATTTTGCATGTTGTCACTTGGCAGACGCTCTTAACTAGATCAACTTGCATATCTTATCCATTTTCTGCCACTGGATATTTTTCTGAAGCGATCTGAGTGAAGCACCTTCTTAAGACGGCGCTGCGAAGTCGCCTGGAGGAGGAGAGAGTGACGAGACTTATGCGCATTGCAAGCTGCAAAGACACATTGAACACGTTTGATTTGAAGTCGGCAGCAGAGGACTTTGCCACAATGAAAAAAGAGGAGAAAATAAAATGTTACCTGGTAACATATAGGCTACATTTGATGCCATGTAGGCCTAGCCTTTTTATTAAACCGGCTACAGAGGTTACAGATGTTTCATAATAGCCTACTTTTTAGCGGATAGTGTTGAGGTATTGCTCAATCGTTACTGTTCATTAAATAGTGAAACTGACTTGAGGTCGTTGTCATTCTTTCATCAACCTAGGTGTACATTATATTTGTGTTTGTAACACAGACTGTGTTCCGGGCAGACTCCTGCCAAAGGTGACTACAGACAGTCACAGGGCAGTTGGCAGGATAAATACTCCGCACATAAAAGTACAACAACCCGGCTACTCACTCTTTCGTGTTTGATCCAGCCGGGCAGAAGACGCAGCGGCGAGTGCTTCGGAGTTTTAACTGGCTGAACAGTATTTATACGAATCAGAGAAAAGATAGTTGGAGAGATACCAGTGCACAGGAGTTTTAGAAAGAGTGGTTTGAGAGAGGGAAGAAGGTAATGTGGAGTAAAGAAACGTGGAGATCTGGAGATCGGTGCGCAAAAGAATGAAATAAAACGGTGGGGACCGGCCAGTCTGCAATAGACCGTCGGACCGGCTCCACCGTCCTACCCAAAACAACAAAACCAACCTAGAAAATAAACTCGACAAAAAAATGCACCACCGTCTCACGAACTTTACACATAAAGCTGCACTTAAACACTAAGTGAGAAATGAATACATGTATACATGAATACATGTAAACTAAATTCCCACAATACACCACGCTGGTACTCACTCAAATTCCCCGACGACTGTGCTTGCCGGCATAGACGTTTAAATTACCTGAGGTGCACACCTTCGTGCACCCGTGACCCTGACGTTACGTGACCCATAACCCCTACTTCAGTGCACCCTTTACCTGACGTCATGTGGCATACCCGTAACAACTGTTATTGAAACGTGACCGGTAAGTTTCAAATTTGTCCGGTAAAATAAATTCTTTGCAGTTGCAAAAAAGACTCCACACACACTCTTGCTCGCCACACTACTAAGGGAACCACCTTCTTCCTCACATAATGTTCCCTGCAATCTTTTCCTCTCATCCTCCATCTCTCTTGTTCCCTCTATCCTCTACTCTCTTCCTGTCTGTCTGTCACCCTCCCTCTCTCCATTTATTCCTCATTTACTTTTCCTCTCCCCTAATGGGGGAGAAAATATCAATAGATCACACATATACACACACATATCAGTTCACACACTCACACACGCTTGCACACACACACAAACACACACGCACAGACCCCAGTGGTACAGTTATCAAACCCCAGTACCAGAGAATCAGCTTTCTTAGTGTGGCCACTAAGAACCTGATGTTAATGGAACCCCAAACCCCCATCCTGAGGCTCCAGGGACCCATCCTGAGGCCCCCCAAACCCCCATCCTGAGGGCCCCCCAAACCCCCATCCTGAGGGCCCCCAAACCCCCATCCTGAGGGCCCCCCAAACCCCCATCCTGAGGGACCCCAAACCCCCATCCTGAGGGCCCCCAAACCTCCATCCTGAGGGCCCCCAAACCCCCATCCTGAGGGACCCCAAACCCCCATCCTGAGGGCCCCCAAACCTCCATCCTGAGGGCCCCCAAACCCCCATCCTGAGGCTCCAGGCCCCCATCCTGAGGGACCCCAAACCCCCATCCTGAGGGCCCCCAAACCCCCATCCTGAGGGACCCCAAACCCCCATCCTGAGGGACCCCAAACCCCCACCCTGAGGGACCCCATGTCTGTCAGAGGTGCAGTTCAGCCTGTAATCAGGGTTTCCCAGCAGCCAGTGCCATGCTGCCTCAGTAATCAGCACAGCTGAGTCTGCACATCAACCTCCCCTCATACAGGAGAGACACACAGACAGGCAGAGTGCACTTTCACACACACACATAACCCCCCTTCCTCTGTCTGTCTGTCTGTCTGTTTTCACTCTCTCTCCTCATCCCTGTGTGTCCATCAGTCCGTCTGTCTTGTCTCTCCATTCCTTTTCCCCTCGCCCCCGCATCGTCCTCACGTAAACACCCTGAGCCTGTTTCTGCTCCTCACAAATGCAGCCTCTCCCTGCTTCGGTGGCGAGTCTGCCCTCTACTGGCTGAGAAGGGAAATGCAGACTGTAAGCGAGGGTTGGCCGGAGGTCGCAGCCCCGAGGACCTGATGAGGCCTGCTATCCCTGCCCCTCTCTGATTAAAGCTTCACCCGATTCCCTTACAATCCACAGCACAATCACAGGCCAGGAGATACTTTATTAAAAGGTCCAGTAATTAGATCTCACCGCTTCACTCATGACCGCGTGAGGAGAGTGAGAGGCAGCGGGAGAAAGAGAGAGAGAGAGGGAGCGAGAAAGTAAATGAAGACAGGATAGGAAGATAGAGGACTGCAGAGGAGAAAGAGTGAAAGAGGTGGGAGGGGGGGAGTATTTGCTTTTGCAATACTTTACAGTTCATGGCCAAGCCAATAAATCACAGCAGAATTGGATTTAACTGAGAAAGACTCTAAACCGCATGTGAAAGAAATATACTGAATGACAGATGAATTTTCTTAAAATAAGTAAGATCCTTCCACTATTCACTAAACTCCTGGACGTCCCAGCACAACCCTTGGGTGCCACCACCCCTAACTCACAGTCACATGGACAGATATATGGTCACTGTGAGCCAGGCAGGCTGGAGGCAGAGATGTGTTATGAAAAATACGAACAGAATCTCTGTTTTTGTTCTAAATTTCAGTTATCCCTCCACCCAGAAGCAGAAGCAGCAGAAGCAGAAGCAGAAGCAGAAGCAGCAGAAGCAGAAGCAGCAGCAGAAGCAGAAGCAGAAGCAGAAGCAGCAGCAGCAGCAGCAGAAGCAGCAGCAGAAGCAGAAGCAGAAGCAGAAGCAGCAGCAGAAGCAGAAGCAGAAGCAACAGCAGAAGCAGCAGAAGCAGCAGCAGAAACAGCAGCAGCAGCAGCAGCAGCAGAAGCAGCAGCAGAAGCAGAAGCAGCAGCAGCAGCAGCAGCAGAAGCAGCAGCAGCAGAAGCAGAAGCAGAAGCAGAAGCAGCAGCAGAAGCAGAAGCAGAAGCAACAGCAGAAGCAGCAGAAGCAGCAGCAGAAACAGCAGCAGCAGCAGCAGCAGCAGAAGCAGCAGCAGAAGCAGAAGCAGCAGCAGCAGCAGCAGAAGCAGCAGCAGAAGCAGAAGCAGAAGCAACAGCAGAAGCAGCAGAAGCAGCAGCAGAAGCAGAAGCAGAAGCAGCAGAAGCAGCAGCAGCAGCAGCAGAAGCAGAAGCAGAAGCAGAAGCAACAGCAGCAGAAGCAGAAGCAGCAGCAGAAGCAGAAGCAGAAGCAGAAGCAGCAGAAGCAGCAGAAGCAGAAGCAGAAGCAGAAGCAGCAGCAGAAGCAGAAGCAGAAGCAGCAGCAGAAGCAGCAGAAGCAGCAGCAGCAGAAGCAGAAGCAGAAGCAGCAGCAGAAGCAGAAGCAGAAGCAGAAGCAGCAGCAGCAGCAGCAGAAGCAGCAGCAGCAGCAGCAGAAGCAGAAGCAGAAGCAGAAGCAACAGCAGCAGAAGCAGAAGCAGCAGCAGAAGCAGAAGCAGAAGCAGAAGCAGCAGAAGCAGCAGAAGCAGAAGCAGAAGCAGAAGCAGCAGCAGAAGCAGAAGCAGAAGCAGCAGCAGAAGCAGCAGAAGCAGCAGCAGCAGAAGCAGAAGCAGAAGCAGAAGCAGCAGCAGAAGCAGAAGCAGAAGCAGAAGCAGCAGCAGAAGCAGCAGAAGCAGCAGAAGCAGCAGAAGCAGCAGCAGCAGCAGAAGTAGCAGAAGCAGAAGCAGAAGCAGAAGCAGAAGCAGCAGCAGAAGCAGAAGCAGAAGCAGAAGCAGAAGAAGCAGAAGCATCTCAGTTGAGCCTCTCAGTTTTGGCCATCAGATTTTGGAAGCGCTTGCTGGATTTTAGCAAGCTAAACAAGTAGTTACTGAGATGGGTTGGGTCCGTGATAATTTTGACGGCTCTGGTGCTGCATCACCTGGTGTAGATGTCCTGCAGGGAGAGGAGGGCTGTCCCGGAAATGCGCTCAGCTAAGCGTACCACTCTCTGCAGGATTTTGCGGTCCTGTGCAGAACAGTTTGCGTACCACACTGAGATGCCCTGGGTCAGTAAGCTTTCTATAGCCCCGGTATAGAAAGTTTTTAGAATCGCTGGAGGGACCCTGAATTTTCTCAGCAGTCTCAGGTGGCACATCCTTTGTCTGGCCTTTTTTACCTGAGCCTGGATGTGAATAGTCCAGGTCAGGTCCTCAGTGATATGAGCCCCAAGGTACCTGAAGCTACTCACTCTCTCCACTTGGGTCCCGCTAATCAAGTGTGGGGTGTAAGATTGCTGCTGCCCCCTTCTGAAGTCCACAACCAGCTCTTTGGTTTTGCTGACGTTCAGACAGAGACAGTTCACCTGACACCAGGTTACCAGCTTCTCCACCTCATCCAGATAGGCGGCCTCATCGTTGTTGGAGATGAGGCCCAGAACCACTGTATCGTCAGCAAACCTGATGATAGAAGTGGTACTGTAGGAGAACACACAGTCGTGTGTGTAGAGAGAGTAGAGTAGGGGGTTCAGGACACAACCCTGTGGGGCTCCTGTACTCAGGGTGATGGTGTTCGAGGTGGACTGGCTCATTCTCACTACCTGAGGTATATGTCTTACGGGTGTATGACAAGTGAACGTGTGTTACAGGTGTATGACAGGTTAATGTGTGTGTAAGAAGTGTATGATAGGTTAGTGTGTGTGTTACAGGTAAATGGCAGGTTTATATGGGTTACAGGTGAATGACAGATTGATGTGTGTCACAGTTGTATGACAGGTGAATGTGTGTTGCAGGTGTATGACAAGTTGATGTGTTCATTACAGGTGTATGATAGGTTAGTGTGTATGTTACAGGTGTATGACAGGTGAATGTGTTTTACGGGTGTATGACAAGCTGTTGTGTGTGTTATAGTTGTATGCCTGGTGAATGTGTGTGTTACAGGTATATTGCAGGTTAATATTTGTGACAGGTGTATGACAGGTGAATGTGTGTGTTACAGGTATATGACTGGGTAATATGTTTCACAGGTATATGACAGGTAAGTGACAGGTATAGATGTATGAGAGGTGAGAAGCAGGACAGTGAGTGAAACTGCAGCTTCAAATGGAGACAAACATGGAAAAAAGATGAAAATCAGCGTTACAGACACCAGGGCCAGCGCCATCACACTGAAGGTCTGAATGCTTTACAGCCATGAAACAGATGAAATACCACACAGCCCGGGAACAAAGCATGAAGCAAAACACTGGAACATAACATACAGTAACCAAAAAGAAGGTAGGACACTAACACACCATTACATTCGGCATGTGATACATAGTCTACATTGTGAAATAAATGTAGATGGATTTCAACCTTTTTGTTGTCTAAGTGGTCACTGTCCCTCAGGATAAGCTTGGTTCTTCCCCTGGGAGGGTCAAGAGTCCCATCACTGGTAAAAACAGGTGAAAATTTGAACCCAGCACCGGGACAGGGGCTCAGGGGCTCACACCGTCGTAGTGCCGTTCCAAACGAGGAACAGCCTGCATCACATGCAGCGGGGTTTGCCATTCAGAGCCGTTCAACTGCGTATCTGCAGGGGGGCTTCTGGGTATTTTGCCTCCTCAGCTCCTGATTGGTGGGAAGTGTGCTCACCTGGCGCCGTCAGCTCTGAATGGGCTGCGAGGTGAACAGTCGCGGGGGTCACAGCAGGCGAGGGGAGAGCTGCGCTACATGTGTGTTTCAGCGCATGGATCTGATGATAACTAAACTCCACATCTCTCTCTCAGCTCAGTAC
>NW_023494724.1:22500-32500 GCF_013368585.1 Megalops cyprinoides | reverse complement strand
GTTTTTTACTAGAGCGGGGACGAGACAGGAAGAAACTTACTGAAACGAACTAGCAACAAGACAGAGACACGCAGGGAAGATATAGGGCTGGGGTAACGAGGAGATGGGAAGCAGGTGAGCAGGCAGGCAGGTGCAGGCAATGAGGGAATCAGGTGGGCGGGGACCCGGCGGGGAGCAGGGCGGGGCAGGAACACAAGGAAAACAAAAGCACATGGACAGGGAAAACAAAAACACTGCGGCTTAAGGGGGCGGAGCCCTGACAAACATGCATCTCAGCCAAATAGTTAATCTCACCTCCAGAACTCACTCAAACCACTCACTCAAACTTCATACCTGTCTCAAAATAAGTTCGTTCAACCATAACACTAACAACAATTCTCACTCAGAAAGCATACATTTTCACTCATAACACACTGACCTAAAAAACACTAACAACAGGGAGCATTACATAAATGATGAACTTTTATCTTTGAGGTTTGAATGATTTTTCACATAAATCAGTATTTCAGTATAGAATAAGAATAACACCTTTTCACTTTGACTGTACTAAAGTGTATGTAACAAGAATGAATCAGAAATGCAGCATTTTGCTTCAATAACCTTTATTTTTTTCTATATCTTTGCATATAGTAATTTACTTATAAAATTTTTTTTAAAAATTAAAATGTTGAAACAAAAAACAAATTCCTGAAATTCCAGGGCTGCAATAATAATTACAAAAACAAAAAAAACAACATGAATAGTATAATTACTTGTACTGTACAGTACTGTGAGGGTTCTAATCCTCCCTCTCTCCTGCATTAGACCACAAGTTCTCAACATCAACATCAACATCACATCTTATGTCTTCTCTGGCGATGCATCTTGGAAAGCATCTACTGGAATGTCTAATCCAACCCTGGCAGTCTTCAGGAGAAGTGTCTCCACACCCCACATTCATGGCATCCAGCAAGGACATCTGATCATGTGGATGGTGGTCATAAACCTTCCACCTCCACGCAGAGAAAAACTCCTCTATGAGGTTTAGGAAGGGGGAGTATGGAGGCAGGAACAGTACTGACATCCACCAGTCTGTGACTGCAGCAGAGTGGTGGAATGTTACATTATCCCACACAACAATGAAGGTAGGGGAGTTTATTGCCCCTCTACTTCTCTCCTCCGCTGGCACAAGTTGATTATGCAGGTCATCCAGGAAAGAAATGAGCCTTTCTTAACAGCAAACCATCATTGGAGAGTGCTGCACACATTGTGATGTTAGCTCCTCTCTGGCCTGGGACATCCATGGTTGCTCTCTGTCCAACCAAGGATGCACATCTCACCTGTTGTTTTGCTGGAAAATTCGTACTATTGATGCAACTGTTGAACGCTACAGATTTGGTTGCACCCTTGAACCGGCCTCTCTCAAAGAGAGACCATGGTTTACAACATGATCAATAATTGTAGCCCTTATCTCATCAGAGACCACTGCTCTTGGTCTTCCTCTCCCTACCACTCTTATTAACCTGTCTTCCTCGATCCATGTTTCCAAACAAAATCATTCCAAAGCCATCCCCTTTTGTCTGTTTGGTAGCAAGACTAAAAACAGGACACCTGGGTAGGCTTTCAGCTGAAATTGCAATCAGCTGTGTTTGGAATGCTTATTATTACATTTTATTGTAAGCATTCTGCTAAGATTTTCTATGTATTTCAATATAGTTACTGCACAAATGCACGAAATGCCATCATTCTGTTTTGAATGTGTTTTTGACAGTTTTGAAAACATTGTGTTAGCATTTGAAAAATGTGCCGCAAATATATAGTGTTTTGCAGGTGGTGGAGTATGAATGAGAAAAGAGTTCATGGATTTTGAAAAATGTGATCATTGAATGCATTTTGTGTGAAAGCAATGAAAAATGATTCATAGTTTGGTCTACATAGACTTCTGTTTCGCTGACTGTGTGAAGAGTTTTGACAATGTGACTTCACTTTTGACCAATGCATGTTAGCAATTGTAAACTGTAATTACACTTTGGCATCTTATCTAATCTATCTATCAATGGGCGGCAGTGCAGCATAGTGGTTAAGGAGCAGGACTTGTAACCGAAAGGTTCAATCCCTGCTGGGACACTGCTGCTGTACCCTTGGACAAGGTACTTAACCCACAGTTGCCTCAGTAAATATCCAGCTGTATAAATGGATAACATTGTAAAACAACTGTAACCTATGTAAGTCGCTTTGGATAAAAGCGTCTGCCAAATGAATGAATGTAAAATGTAAATGCAATGAGAAAACCTTGAGGTGGCCTTCAGAACCTGAATGTAAACAATGCATTGTCTTGACCTTGATGTTACCCCTTTAATACTTCAATGCTCCCCTTCTATATCTGCATGTGGGATTACTAAAGCAGGGAACAAACACACTGGTCATGTTACATCTCAGTCCATCACAACCCCAAATTATGACCCCTAACTCTTACAGTGTTGTCACAGTTTGTTGGTATGCTGCATTTCTTGTGATAATCATGTTTTAATACCCCCACCTTGTGGTGAATACGTGTCAGTGCATCCTGATGTTGAATGGAACAATGGGACTCAGTCCTGCATGTAAGACCCTCCTCCTCACATTCAACACAGCGAGTGTTTACTGATGTTGGCGGTAGAAACATAAACACACACATCCAAACACACAATATCACTGGCCTTTCATCTCTATACAAATATTACAGAACTGACAAAGTACAAATACCTGAATATTTAAGGGACAATTTTAACCCCACCCTCTCCTGAAAATCATAATATACAAATGTTCTATATACATACATACATCTTTAATTTAGCATGTCATACTAATATTACAAAAAAAAATAAGTTCAAATTTTAAGGAAGCTATTATTTTCCTTTTATTTACACTTTTATTTAACATTATGCAAAAAATAAATTGAGGTCTCAAACTGGAATGAAAGTAACATGATCAAGTGTTTTATAAAACATCTTATTAAAAATGTTAACAAAATCAATCACTCATTTACAATGGTGGAATGAATCATAGTAACTAAAACCTGTTTAGTAGAAACTGAATGAGTGCTCCCTCCAGTGTTTGTACACTGTCAGGATTAATGTGGAGATTTATGTAGTCATGACAACAGTGAAAAACATCCCATCAACTCCTCCAGGATACAGGGGTCTATCCCAGCATGCACAGGGACACTGAGGAATTCCAAACCGCCCCAAAACCCAGGACAGAGGGGTTGGGTCAGAGTGTCAGAGGAGGCGTTGTAGAAAGACAGAGTGCCGGCCAGCCAGTCCGGATACAATCCTACTCTGCGGGAGAGGGAGGAGGGGGCGGGTATGGAAGTGGGGTTATTATTGTGCTGAGCAGAGAACCCATCACCACTGCAGTCCAGCCTCCAGGACTGGTCATTGTATCCAAACTCACTGTCAGAAACCCCTCCTTTCCTGCTGATTCCTTTATACGCCACTGCAATCTCAGCCCTTTCACTCCACTCAGCCTCCCAGTAACAGCGAGTCCCAGACAGACCCTCTCTGCACAGCACTTGCTCTATGGAGTCAAATCTCTCTGGGTGATCAGGATATGGCTGCTCTCTCCCCGCTGTGAGTGTCACCTTCCTGTCCCCCTCAGATAGAGACAGCTCTCTGAGTGTGTGTGTCACCTTCCTGTCCCCCTCAGATAGAGACAGGTCTCTGTGTGCTTTGTTGGGGTTGTGTGTTTGTCCTTTCGTGTGTGTCTGTGTGTGCGTGTGTATGTTTGTGTGAGTGTGTGTGTGTGTGTTCATATGTGTGTGCGTTTGTGTATGTGTGTGTGTGTGCGCGTTCATTTGTGTCTGTGCGTTTGTGTGTCTGTTCGTAAGTGTGTGTGTGCGTGTGTCTGTTCAAGCTTGTGTGTGTGTGTGTCTTCGTGCATGTGATTGTCTGTGTGTGTTTGTGTGCGTATGTGTTTTTGTGTCTCTTCGTGTGTATGTCTCTTTGTGTGTGTGTGTGCACGCATTTGTGTGTGTGCATTTGTGTCTGTTCTTGCATGCATGTGTTTGTGTGTGCGTTTGTTATTGTATGTGTCTGTTCATATGTGAGTGAGTGTGTGTCTGTGTCTGTTGGTATATGTGTGTGTGTGTGTGTGTGTGTCTGTTCATGTTTATATGTGTGTCTCTTCATGTGTGTCTGTTTGTATATGTGAGTGTGTTTGTGTGTATGTGTGTGTGTGTGTGTGTGTGGATGTTTGTGTGAGTGTGTGGGTGGTGTGTTCATATATGTGTGCGTTTGTGTGTGTGTGTGTGTGTGTGTGTGTGTGTGTGAGTGAGTGCATGTTTGAGTGTGTGAGTGAGTGTCTTCGTGCCTGTGATTGTCTGTGTGTCTTTGTGTGTGTCTGTGTCTGTTTGTCTGTTTGTATATGTGTGTGTGTGTGTGTATCTGTCTGTTCATGTTTATATGTGTGTCTCTTCATGTGTGTCTGTTTGTATATGTGAGAGTGTTCATGTGTGTGTGTGTGTGTGTGTGTGTGTGTGTGTGTGTGTGTGTGTGTGTGTGTGTATTAGGGATGGTAAGATTCACCAACTTGCATCGGTGCACCTTCATAAAAGCTCACGATGCGATTGCCCCGATTAAAAAAAGTGTGCACCGAATACAATCTGGGATGAACTCAGGATGCATCGTTTCTAACATCTTTGCATCGGTAAAATCTGATTTATTTACATATAATTATTAACAGATGCCCTATGCCTTTACTATTTAGAAATGTGACCAATAATTTTATATTTAGATTAATTCCTCCTGTCTAAACTGTAGGCGCGTTCTCTCTAGTGATGTGCGGGTCGTGAGCGAGTCGGTCCTCGCCGGCTCCTTTACGTGCACGATGGAAGCCGGCTCCCGTCTGAGAGCTGATTTCTTTTCTCTTTTTTGTTAATTAATACAAGACAGAATAACAGGATGATCTTTTCGCCACACTGCTCGGCCACAGGCACTCCATGCACTGACTGAATGTTAGCATTGTACCACATTTACGCACGAGGACCAGAAGCACTGTGTTTAGTGTTTTTAGCGAAACGCTAATTTACAACGTTCAGTATAAATAAAACGTTCAATACACATGTGTAATAGTGTTTGATGTTTTTACTTTAATGTTTTTATACCAGACCTAATGTAAAATAATAGTATACTGGAAAATGATAAGATTTAGTATAATTACATTTAATAATTGAAGTGATACGTGCACACATACCAATCATAGGTGAAAACATCGCTAAATGTGGCTGAATTATAAAAGCCAGAAGCGGTACTAAATGAAGAGCCGTTTGGGAGCTGAAAGAGCCGACTCTTATTCCTGAGCTGAGCCAGATGATCCGGCTCACTAAAAAGAGCCGGAATTCCCATCACTCGCTCTCTCATCTCCACTGCTGTCAGTGGCCAATTCTCGTCAAATCTCTCGGCCAAGTCTCGCGTGAGTTGGAGGCGTGTCCGGGCGAGTCACAGATTATCATGGAGGAGGAAGAGCTGCACGTTCCGCCGAATTGCTACAAATCAAATGTTTGGCGACACTTTTTCAAGAGAGACGGACAATTTGACAAGACGCATGCAATTAGCAAAATATGCCCCGCCTCTGTTTGTGAAAGGGCCAAGGTAGGGTTAGGTAGGGTTTCAGGAAAGCTGAAATATCCCTACCAACATTTAGACCTGTAATTGCGGCTAAAACAATTTTTTCTTCATTCCATTGGGCGCTGTGGCGCTTCACACTCAGCCAGAGAGGGTTCATGATCCGTACAGTCTGGCTCAGCGCACTCTGTAAGGGAGGCTTACTGCGCATGAGCAGAGTCGCTCAACACCACCTCGTCAGTCAGTGTAGGAGCTATTGATGGAGACAGATAATGGATGGAGAGTCAAGTTATGTTATGTAGTTTGGTTATAATCTAAGAGAAAGACTTGGTTTGTCTTTTTAAGTCTTCTCGTTGACTGTAAAAAGGTGAGGAAATAGACTACTTTCCCTTGCGTTCTCATCCCGAGTAAATATAGGCATGTCTGTATGGGCATAAGCTTGCTATGTAGGTAGCTAGATAATTTAGCAAGCTACGCAATGAGGTTTTTTTAATTTTATTTTAATCCCGATTCGTATGATGGTCTGCCTTAAATAAACCAATTTAGTGCTTGTTTGTATCGTTGTATCGTATGTTATACACAGTGACTTCTGAGAGACTTTTTGTAAATAGCTGACGCTGGCTAGCTAAATGGAAAATGTTTTTGTTGGTCAAGTTCTGTTCAGGATGTGCGGGGATAACGTTAAAATAGCCAGCTAACGTTAATTCGCCAGCCTATTTTTTGTGAGCAAAGTAGGCAAAGAGAATGTAAAGTTAATGTACTTCCCTGAGAATAATTTCTTGTGTCCGTGTGTGTGTGTGTGTTTATCAGTCAGGTCTGAGCTTTGACTAAATACGAGAAAAATGAAAAGAAAAATGGACATCAACGCCAGTCTGTGAGTCAGAGATTCCCAGCTGTATAGTAATGTTATTAAAGATGATTAGCTCATAAAAATATAAATGAAGGGCCAATGATTTTATATAATTTTATCATTAAGCCACAACCATAGAAACACAGTCCACTGAGGGTGGCAGCAGCATAGAGCAGCACAGAGTCTCTCAGGTAAGGTTTTAAAAATTTAAAATTGTACACTATTATTGATCTCTACAAGTACGTAAATCTGATAGATTAGATCCTATGTAATAACGGCAATCAGAATATAACATATTTAGTAACAGTTAGAGTAGAACCAAGACCCTGTGATGTATTGCTTTAATTGTTGTTCCTGTCACTGACGGGCCGTCAGATCTCTACTGTAGTTTGTTTACAGAATTAACCATATTATAACCTCTGGTTTACCTCCCTCCTACACATTCCACCCCACCCATTTTACCAACTTTCAAGCCAAAGCTACGCCCTTGTTCTTCTGCATCGCATCGTATCGCGTTGAATCGTATTATGTTGAATCAGATCGTGTCAAATCGCACTGCATCGCAATAGGGGGTGAATCGTATCGTATTGCATTAGCAGTTGCTTCATATTTATCTTTAATGTGTCGGATCGTTGGCGATGCATCGAGGTGGGTATCGCATCGGCCTCAGTGATGGAGATGCACATCCCTAATGTATATGTTCGGTAAATGTTCCGATTTCTTGTATCTGTCGATGTACAATACTGTGCAAAAGTTTTAGGCATTTGTGAAAAAGTGCTGTAAATTCAGAATGCTTTCAAAATAATGAAATGAATAGTTTTTCATTTATATATTAACAACATACAAAGTCCACAAAACAGAAAAATCAATAGTTAAGTCAATATTTGGTATGACCACCCTTGGCTTTCAAAACATCACAGATTGGTTTACATATACTTGTGCACAGTTTTGTAAGGTACTCGGCAGGTAGGTTTTTCCAAGCATCTTGGAGAACCTGCCACAGTTCTTTGTGGATTCTTTCTGTCTCTTCATGTAATCCCAGACTGACTCGATGATGTTGAGATCAGGGCTTTGTGGGGGCCACACCATCTGTTGCAGGACTCCTTGCTCCTCTTTCTGGTGAAGATAGTTTTGTATGACTCTGGCTGTATGTTTGGGGTCATTGTCATGCTGCATAATGAATTTAGGACCAATCAGATGCCTCCCTGATGGTATTGCATAATGGATAAGAATCTGCTTGTATTTCTCAGCATTGAGGAGACCACTAACTCTGACCAAATCCCCAACTCCATTTGCAGCAATGCAGCCCCAAACATGCAAGGAACCTCCACCATGCTTTACTGTTGCCTGCAGACACTCATCCTTGTAGCGTTCTCCAGCCCTTTGACGAACAAACTGCCACCTTCTAGAGCCAAATATTTCAAATTTGGACTCATCAGTCCAGAGCACCTGCTGCCATTGTGCTGCATCCCAGGTCTTTTCGTGCATAGATGAGTCACCTGGCTTTGTTTCCACGTCTGAGGAATGGCTTTTTGGCAGCAAGTCTTCCCTTGAGACCACTTCTGACCAGACTTCTCCAGACTGTAGATGGGTGAACCAGGGTCCCTGTGGTTGCTGCCAGCTCTGAGCTGATGGCACTGCTTGACATCTTCAGATTGCGGAGGGATGTCAACTTGATGTGTCTTTCATCTGCTGAACTAAGTTTCCTTGGCCGACCACTGCGTTTCTGGTCCTCAACCTCGCCTGTTTCTTTGTGCTTCTTCAGAAGAGCTTGGATAGCACATCTGCAAACACCTGTCTGCCTTGAAATTTCTGCCTGCATTAGACCTTGCTGATGCAGGACGACCACTTTGTGTCTTGTGTCTGTGCTCACCCTTGTCGTGGTGTAAGATTAGCAATCTGTTTTTTATGTTGTGTATGTATATGTATTTGTATATGTGTATGTATTGGCACTTTTGAATTTGAATTTGACAGAAAGAAAGAGGGGGAGAAAGAGAGAGAGAGAGAGAGAGAGATCAACCGTCAGACCAACCATTTCCAGGCCCAGGAAAAAGTATTGATCTGCGGAGACTTAAATGCAAGGACAGGATCCCTACCTGACTACAATTCAGATGAAGGCAATAGCCACATATTTGGCAGCAGTTATACACAAGACCTGGTCAACTTTGCCCGTAATACCTCTGACAAACTTATAAACAAAAGCGGCAAATCACTCATTGAGCTCTGCAAAAGCCTCGGTCTGTACCTACTCAGTGGCAGGGTACAAGGGGACTCCTTTGGGAGATATACCTACAGCTCATCACTTGGCTGCTCAACAGTTGATCATATGATTACAGATCTGGACCCATTCACTTTCAAAGCATTCACGGTCAAACCACAAACACCTCTATCAGACCATAGTCAAATTACTGTTTATTTTAAAATAACAAAAAAATACTAACACACTCACAAGGCCCAGCAAGCTCTATAACATCAGAGAAAAATGCAGATGGGCCGAAAACAGCAAAGAAAACTACCTGAGAGCAATCTGCCAACCCCAAGTCAGTTCAGTGATAGAAAACTCTTTAATTAATACTTACCCCCATAGTAAAGAAGGCGTAAATCATGCTGTCAGAAACCTAAGTAACATTTTCCATTACTTGGCATCAATTTCTAATCTTAAAATAACAAAAAGAACTCACAAGAATAGCCAAGAAAAGGAAACATGGTTTGATAGGGATTGCAAAATTATGAGAAATAACCTTAGGCTACTATCAAACCAAAAGCACAGAAAACCCAACGACCCTGATTTACGCCTTGCTTATTACAATGAGCTTAAAAAATATAAAAGCACACTCAGAAGGAAGAGAGAAGAATTCACTCAAAATCAATTAAAAACAATTGAAGAATCTATAAACTCAAACAACTTCTGGAATAATTGAAATACACTGAATAAAAAGCAACATGAGGAACTCGCCATACAAAATGGAGAAATATGGAAAGGCCACTTTGAAAACTTATATGGTAAATATAACATGAACTCAGAACAAATGCAAATATACGAAAAAATGATCAATATGGAAAAGACAATTAAGGAATATCAAAACCCTTTAGATTACCTAATAACAGAAAAAGAATTATTAGAAAAAAATCCAAGACCTGCAACCAAAAAAGGCAAGCGGGCCTGATGGCATTCTCAACTAAATGCTCAAAAACGCAAGCCACAATCTCCGTATGGCTATTCTAAAACTGTTCAACTTGGTTCTGAGTGTCGGATACTTCCCTGATGTCTGGAACGAAGGACTCATTACACCCCTTTTCAGAAGCGGAGACAGATTCGACCCCAACAACTCCCAAGGCATCTGTGTGAGCAGTAACCTGGGGAAGTTATTTTGTAGCATTTTGAACACAATTATAAACTTCCTTATCGAACACAATGCCTTGAGTAGAAGTCAAATTGGTTTTCTACCTAAATGCAGAACATCAGGTCACATTTTCACCCTACACACCCTAATCGACAAATATGTAAACCAAAATAAAACCAAAATATTTGCCTGCTTTGAAGATTTTCAAAAGGCCTTTGATTCAA